>NC_140018.1:31834638-32030005 GCF_964263955.1 Coregonus lavaretus | reverse complement strand
AGCCGGATGTGGAGGTTCTGGGCTGGCGTGGTTACACGTGGTCTGTGGTTGTGAGGCCAGCTGGATGTACTGCATAATTCTCTAAAATGAAGTTGGAGGCGGCTTATGGTAGAGAAATGAACATTAAATTATCTGGCAACAGCTCTGGTGGACATTCCTGCAGTTAGCATGCCAATTGCACGCTCCTGCAAAACCTTTAGACATCTGTGGCATTATGCACATTTTAAAATTGCCTTTTATTGTTCCCAGCACAAGGCACACCTCTCTAAAGATCATGCAGTTTAATCAGCTTTTTGATAAACCACACCTGTCAGGTGGGTGGATTATCTTGGCAAATGAGAAATGCTCATTAACAGGGATGTAAACAGATTTGTGATCCAAATTTGAGAGAAATAAGCTTTCTGTGCTTATGGAATATTTCTGGGATCTTTTATTTCATCCCATTAAACATGGGACCAACTTTGATTTTTATTTTTGTTCAGTATATATCTGAATGTCGGCATACATTTAAGATATACAATATACCACACCCCCATTCCATGAATTAAACCTTGACCTACCAGCACCATCATCCACTGTCACAGGACACCAACACCACTTACCCAAGGAGGAGCAATTTACCCTGTACCTATGCTCAACTTACCCCATACCTGGGGTAAGTTGTGCCAAGAGACCACTTTTTTGGAAAAGCTATGTTTTCAAAACTATTTACAGTAATTCAGATTATTTCCAGGTATAGACAACATCCTGAAATATATGTAGATATCTTTGTTTAAAAAAATACAATATTTCCTTTGACGTAGTCAAACTCAATGTAAAAAATGGCTCAACATACCCCACTATCCTATAATCATTGCCTAGAAAGAAGCACCTGTTTGGATTACTTAGAAACAACTGTTTGGTTAATCACATAACATTTTAAACTACAGTGAGCTCCAAAAGTATTGGGACAGTGACATCATTTTATCATTTTTTTTGGCGCTGTACTCCAGCACTTTGGATTTGATATCATACAATGACTATGAGGTTAAAGTGCCAAATTTTCATCCATATCGGGTGAACCGTTTAGAACTTACAGCACTTTCTGTACATAGCCCCCAGGTTACCTTAATGTTCTTGGTCACAGGGACTATGGTGGTCTGCTTGAAACATGTTGGTATTATAGACTCAGACAGGGACAGGTTGAAAATGTCAGTGAAGACACTTGCCAGTTGGTCAGCGCATGCTCGCAGTACACGTCCTGGTAATCCGACTGAATGAATCCGTGAATGTTGACCTGTTTAAATGTCTTGCTCACATCGGCTACGGAGAGCGTGATCACACAGTTGTCCGGAGCAGCTGATGCTCTAATGCATGTTTCAGTGTTACTTTCCTCGAAGCGAGCGTAGGAGTAATTTAGCTCGTCTGGTAGGCTCGTGTCACTGGGCAGCTCACGGCTGTGCTTCCCTTTGTAGTCTGTAATAGTTTGCAAGCCCTGCCACATCTGACGAGCGTCGGAGCCGGTGTAGTACGATTCGATCTTAGTCCTGTATTGACGCTTTGCCTGTTTGATGGTTCGTCGGATGGTATTGCAGGATTTCTTATAAGCTTCCGGGTTAGAGTCCCGCTCCTTGAAATCGGCAGCTCTACCCTTTTGCTCAGTGCAGATGTTGCCTGTAATCCATGACTTCTGGTTGGGGTATGTACGTACAGTTACTGTGGGGACGACGTCATCGATGCACTTATTGATGAAGCCAGTGACTGATGTGGTGTACTCCTCAATGCCATCGGAAGAATCCCGGAACATATTCCAGTCTGTGCTAGCAAAACAGTCCTGTAGCATAGCATCTGCTTCATCTGACCACTTTTTTATTGACCGAGTCACTGGTGCTTTCTGCTTTAGTTTTTGCTTGTAAGCAGGAATCAGGAGGATAGAATTATGGTCAGATTTCCCAAATGGAATGCAAGGGACAGCTTTGTACGCGTCTCTGTGTGTGGAGTAAAGGTGGTCTAGAGTTTTTTTCCCTCTGGTTGCACATTTACCATGCTGGTAGAAATGAGGTAAAACAGATTTAAGTTTCCCTGCATTAAAGTCCCCGGCTTCTAGGAGCGCCGCCTTTGGATGAGTGTTTTCCTGTTTGCTTATGGCCGTATACAGTTCATTGAGTGCTGTCTTATTGCCAGCACCGGTTTGTAGTGGTAAATAGACAGCTACGAAAAATACAGATAAAAACTATCTTGGTAGATAGTGTGGTCATCAGCTTATCATGAGATACTCTACCTCAGGCGAGCAAAACTCTGAGACTTCCTTAGATATCGTGCACCAGCTGTTTACAAATATACATAGACCACCACCCCTTGTCTTACCAGAGGGTGCTGTTCTTTCCTGCCGATACAGTGTATAACCCGCCAGCTGTATGTTATTCATGTCTTCGTTCAACCACGACTCGGTGAAACATAAGATATTACAGTTTTTTATGTCCCGTTGGTAGGATATATGTGCTTGTAGTTTGTCCACTTTATTTTCAAGCGATTGTAAGTTGGCCAATAGTATCAATGGCAAAAGCAGATTAGCCACTCGTCGCCGGCTCCTTACCAGGCACCCCGAACTCCTTCTGCGATATCTCCTTTTCTTTCTACTGCTAATGACGGGGATGAGGGCCCTGTCGGGTGTCTGGAGCAAATCCCTCTCATCCGACTCATTAAAGAAAAATTATTAGTCCAGTTCAAGGTGAGTAATCGATGTCCAGAACCTCTTTTCGGTCATAAGAGATGGTAGCAGCAACATTATGTACAAAATACACAAAATATCACGGTTAGTTAAGAGTCCATAAAACGGCAGCCAACCCCTCTGGCGCAGTCACTGTCACTTGTCCACCCAAGCTTTACATTGTTGTCATCTATCACCCACCAGGTGCCGTTGCAGAGTTTCTCAATGAGCTTGACACCTTGGGAAGCTCATTTCCCGACGATGGCTCACCACTAATTGTACTGGGCGACTTTCATCTCCCGACGCCTGACCTTCATTCATTTCTTTCCACCTCTTTCTTTCCATTCCTTTCCTCTTTTGAACTCACCCTTTTTCAGTTACCTCCCACTCACATTTTCATTTGAGGCTGTTCGCCTACTAATCTCACTGCAACCCCTCTCCATGTCTCTGATCACTACTTTGTTTTCTTTTCTCTCCATCTTTCCTCCAACCCTATCCACTCAGTCCCTACCCAGATGGTAATGCGCTGCCGCAATAATCGCTCGCTCTCTCTCCCACTACTCTCTCTTCTTCTATCTTATCCCCTCTCCCTTCTGATAAATCCTTCAACCTCCCGTCTCCTGACTGCCTCTACAACCCTACTCTCCGCCCTTTTCCGCATCCTTTGACTCTCACTGTACCCTTTCCTCCCGGCCGGCTTGACCTTCCCCTCCCGCTCCGTGGTTGATTGACTCAGTACACGCTAACAGAACAGGGCTGCAGGCAGCTGAGCGGAAATGGAGTAAAACTAAATTTCTGGAGGACATATCATCCTTTCACTGCCTCCTATGTACCTTATCTTCCTCTGTATCCACTGCTAAAGCCGCTTTCCATCACTCTAAATTTCAAGCTTCTGTCTCCAATCCTGGGAAACTCTTCTTCACTTTCTCTTCCCTCCTTAATCCTCCACCTCCTCCCTCTTTGTGGCCAACTTTGTCAACCACTTTTTTTTAAAGATTGACGATATCCACTCCTCGTTCACTCAGCCTAATGAGCCCACTGATCCCACTCCCACTACCCTACGCCTTGACCTCTTTCTCCCCTCTCTCTCCAGATGAAATCCTGTGACTAGTGATGTCCGGCCACCCAGAGCATCTCTGGAGACCTTTTTCCATTCCTCACTCCCTCATCAACTCATCCCTGACCACTGGCTGCATCCCCAAGATGGCCAGAGTAGCTCCCCTCCTCAAGAAACCAACACTAGACCCCTCTGACGTAAAAAATGACATCCCTTTTTTATTTTATTTCCAAAACACTTGAGCGTGCGGTCTCTAACCAATTCTCTCGTTATCTCTCTCAGAACGATCTTCTTAACCAGTCAGGCTTCAAAGCGGCTCACTCAACTGAAACAGCTCTCCTCTGTGTCACAGAGGCTGTCCTCTCTGCCAAAGCTGACTCTCTCTCCTCTGTTCTCATCAGATCCTCCTATCCACCCTCTCAGGGTTGGGTGTCTCAGGCTCTGCAAACTCCTGGATTACATCCTACCTGGCAGGTCACTCCTACCAGGATCTGTGTCTGCACCACATGCTCTCACTACTGGTGTCCCCCAGGGCTCGGCTCTAGGCTCTGTCATATCCTATCATTGCTATGCGGATGACACTCAACTACTCTTCTCCTTCCCCCCTTCTGACACCCAGGTGGTGACACGCATCTCTGGTGCCTGGCAGAATTCTCAGCTTGAATGTCGGCCCACCACCTCAAGCTCAACCTCAACAAAACTGAGCTGATCCTCCTCCCGGGGAAGGCCTGCCCACTCCAAGACCTCTCCATCACGGTTGACAACTCCATGGTGTCCCCCTCCCAGAGTGCATAGAACCTTGGTGTGACCCTGGACAACACCCTGTCATTCTCTGGAAAACATCAAAGCAGTGACTCGCTCCTGTAGGTTCATGCTCTACAACATCCATAGAGTACGACCTTTCTTCACACAGGAAGTGGCACAGGCACTTGACATAATCCAGGCACTTGACATTTCCTGTCTAGATTACTGCAACTTTCTGTTGGCTGGGCTCCCAGCTTGTGACATCAACTTATCCAGAATGCCACAGCCCGCCTGGTGTTCAACCTTCCTAAGTTTTCCCATGTCACCCCATTCCTACGCACACTCCCACTGGCTTCCAGTGAACACTCGCATCATCTTCAAGACCCTGGTGCTTGCCTACGGAGCAGCAAGGGGAACTGCCTCTCCTTACCTTCAGGCTATGCTCAAACCCTACATCTACTAACCCAAGCACTCCGTTCCGCCACCTCTAGTCTCTTGGCCCTACCACCCCTACAGGAGGGCAATTGTTCATATTTTTCCTCTTTTTTTTTTGATATCAATGCCAAACTGAACATGGTTCTTCATGGTAATGACTTTGAAGACTGTAACAAGTTTCAAGTTGATAGGCCATTGTGAAGGGAATTTACAGAGGATTTAAATGGACACGTAAAATCAGATCTTCAGATTTATGAATAACTCCACCATCTCTTAACCAATCCCTTAGCTTTTCTCAAACTAAGTTAAGAGATCTAACATGGGCCTACATACCGATTTGGTGTTATTTTGACTTATGGTTCATGAGAATACGTTTTTCAATGGTTTTCCAAAACTTCCAAGATGGAGGAAAATCTAATCTGACGGACCTTACGGGTCCTTGAGACAAATTTGTTCAGCATTAGGAAAGACAGCTACATACCAAGTTTCAAGTCTTTAGGTCAAACGGGGTGGCGTGTATGAGGGTTTAAGTGAGACTGCTTATAACAACGCCACCTATAGGCCAATCGTTGCCATTCTTTTTACCAAGTTGCTAATGGCCTCTAGTTTCTGTGTGCCAAATTAGAAAGAATTACCAATCTATGCTTGCGTTATTTGACGGTGTCGAAGAAAATGTTTTATCTAAGAATAACAATAGGTTTCACAGCTTTGCTTTGAACCTTTTCACACCAACAAACAGGTGTGATCATTCTACAGTGGACCCTGCAGCGTATGATAAACCGGTTTGATTAGACCGCTTATTTAGAACGTCCAGTTTCAATTGATGCAACAGTCAGCATTTGAGCTAGCCACATAGTTTTTTTTCACAGAAACGTTTTGTACAAACACAGTCCTTACAAGATTATGTCCTGAATGTGACCAGTATATTTTTAGATGCAATGTTTAGACATTCACAGAAGTAGCAACAGCATACACAATCATCCAAATCGGAAAATGTAGAATACATAAGTCCTAGCGCTAACTGAGGGAATCATTGACATAACACAAGCGGTCATATTTAGAGAACTCTCGGCTGAGAGAAACCACAATATTAATTAGCTAATAGCAATTACTATTTATAATTCATCACATCACGGTTGAGCTCAACATTTATCAAAATAATTGAGTAAAACACTTTCTAGAAATCAAAAGTAATCTGACGATGGGTAGTATGTGCACGCCACCATGTTTGTTTTTTCGCATCAACCAAAGATAATAAGAGGAGACACGATGAGTTTGTTCTGGTTGCAGTATGCAAATCCCTGCCTTATCTTAGCTCATTGGTCACCATAGCAGCACCCACCCGTAGTCTGCGCTCCAGCAGGTATATCTCACTGGTCATTCCCAAAGCCAACACCTCCTTTGGCCGCCATTCCTTCCAGTTCTCTGCTGCCAATGACTGGAACGAATTGCAAAAATCTCTGAAGCTGGAGACTCTTATCTCCCTCACTAACTTTAAGCATCAGTTGTCAGAGCACCTTACCGATCACTGCACCTGTACACAGCCCATCTGAAATTAGCCCACCCAACTACCTCATCCCTATATTGTTATTTATTTTGCTCTTTTGCACCCCAGTATCTCTATTTGCACATAATCTCTTGCACATCTAGCATTCCAGTGTTAATACTAATTGTTATTATTTTGCACTATAGCCTATTTATTGCCTTACCTCCATAACTTGCTACATTTGCACACACTGTATATATATTTTCTGTTGTATTTTTTGACTTTATGTTTTTTTACCCCATATGTAACTCTGTGTTGTTGTTTTTATCGCACTGCTTTGCTTTATCTTGGCCAGGTCGCAGTTGTAAATGAGAACTTGTTCTCAACTGGCTTACCTGGTTAAATAAAGGTAAAAAAAATAAAAAATAAAAAAATGCATGTTCCTTAGATAGGAACGCAAACATGTCCAAAGGTATTATTTGTAAGGAAAACAACAATGCAATAATGCAGACGCCAGACAGAAAATTTGCCATTTCTTGGAAGACTGCGCAAATGTCTGCATACTTGTTGTGCAGAAAAAATGGGGAAGGGCTCTCCTCGAAGAGGGAAGTTTGTCCGGCTCAGTAAAAGACTCAAACATAAATTGTCCGCAACACTGAAATGGGCTACCTCTATGTGAATTAATGAGGAGGTGGAACACACCTGAATTCAAACTGTTGTTAGAAAATACAACTTGTTAGAAAATAATTTGAAATTGACAAGTTGAAACACAGCCTACAGATAATTAGTAAGCAGCGCGTGTTAACTGTCCTGTTGCGTAACAATCACATTTTGGAACAGTGAGTGCATTCTGACATCACCTGCTTAAAACAACTCAGGCTGGGGCGACAGTGTGAAAAGGTTAAACCCTAAATATTGAATTTGAATATTTTATTCAATTGAAATTGAATTTTAAAGCTGAACGCAATATTCATTAAATTCAGTTCCAAACCATGAAATATAAGTTACATTTATGAATTCAATTATTCAATTTCTATATATTACAAATTCAAAAATATTGAATTCAACTTCAATATATAAATACAAATTCAAAAATATTGAATTAAAATACAGTTTCTGTTGGCACTGAAATCGCTCCATACACAACCTCAGACTTCTAGGATATCAGAGAGCATCACTCAGAAGAGAGCATCACTCAAAAGTTTCATTCTCAAAAACCAGAACACCGTCACTGATGATAATTTGATTTCTGAGCGATATGACTGGTCTCTGTTTTTGCATCAATCTGCTGTGCTAAGAGCATATTTTGGAGATCAATTGGATAAGGTCAGGTCATCTGTCTGTGGAGTTGCAAGTCAAATTATTAAAAAAGGACAAAAGTCAGAGTCCTTTAGAAGACAAAGTCAGAAGATATCTAAAATGCAGAAAAGAGAGCAGGAAATACGATAGGTGTCATGGATCCAGCATTAGACTAGAACTAGCATGAAATGTCAAGAGCCCTATTGCTGCGGGCAGCATATAATTGATGTTGTATGACATTTACGGATGCAACAGACAGAGAACTCATGCCTTGTTCAGTCTCAAATGAATGCCGCTCCATGAATGCAGATGTGTTCAGATGCCTCCCCAACTTGTCATGATAGAAAATCATGCAATACGGAACCTTGGACTATGTGGACTTAAATATAGGTTAAGATTTATGGGAAGGCGAAAATGGCTGAGGCTGACTTTGGTGTGAGGCACAGACATTAAAATGGTAAAACCAAGGTTGGGTTTTGAGTTTGATGTGATATACAAGCTAATTGTAGAGATGTGGGTATATTATAACTCGAATGCTGTTATACTGTGGCTGCTTTCTAGAGGATGTGAATTGGAACTAATGGAATTTAAGATTTAACAAAAAAATATTGACGGATCTAATGTGTGGCTAGGATAGGATAAAGGATTGATGCATCTGAGGGTTAATAACCTGTCTAGGTTATCTACTGGAGTAGGCCTATCCGATCATATAACAATTGGTGTCACTATCTTTTTGACACCATTTAAACCATGAATCTCATAAAAAAATATTCCGATACACACCGGCAAATGGGTTAGGTGTTGATCAACAGAGTCTGTTGATTCTGCTAGCACACAGTTGGCAGGTTATCACTGGGTTAAACTGATTATAGCCGAAGTTCATCAGTAGAGCCAATATAATAACTGGCTTACGGAATAACTTAAAAAGGACTAAAAAACTAAGAGCAGAAAGGAAAATCCAAGAAAAATATTTTATTTTGATAGATCTGCTGTCAGGATGAAATGGATGCGTTATGTATCTACAGTGCCTTCAGAAGGTATTCACACCCCTTGACTTTTTCCAAATTTTTGTTGTGTCACAGCCTGAATTTAAAATGGATTAAATAGAGATTTTTTGTCACTGGCCTACACATAATACCCCATAATGTAAACGTGGAATTATGTTTTTCAAAATCTTAACAAATTAATTAAAAATGAAAAGCTGAAATGTCTTGAGTAAATAAGTATTCAACCCCTTTGTTATGGCAAGCCTAAATAAGTTCAGGAGTAAATAATTCAAATAAAATAAAACGTTATTGGTCACATACACATGTTTAGCAGATGTTATTGCGGGTGTAGCGAAATGCTTGTGTTCCTAGCTCCAACAGTGCAGTAGTATCTAACAATTCACAACAATACACACAAATCTAAAAGTAAAAGAATGGAATGAAGAAACATATAAATATTAGGACGAGCAATGTCGGAGTGTCATTGACTAAAATACATTAGAATAGAATAGAGTATATACATATGAGATGAGTAAAGCAGAATGTAAACATTATTAAATTGACTAATGTTCCATTATTAAAGTGGCAAGTGGTTCCATGTCTATGTATATGAGCCTCTAAGGTGCAGGGTTGAGTAACCAGGTGGTAGCTGGCTAGTGATGGCTATTTAACAGTCTGATGGCCTTGAGATAGAAGCTGTTTTTCAGTCTCTCGGTCCCAGCTTTGATGCACCTGTACTGACCTCACCTTCTGGATGATAGCGGGGTGAACAGGCCGTGGCTCGGGTGGTTGATGTGCTTGATGATCTTTTTGGCCTTCCTGTGATATCGGGTGCTGTAGGTGTCCTGGAGGGCAGGCAGTGTGCCCCCGGTGATGCGTTGGGCAGACCGCACCACCCTCTAGAGAGCCCTGCGGCTGCTGGCGGTGCAGTTGCCGTACCAGGCGGTGATACAGCCCGACAGGATGCTCTCAATTGTGCATCTGTAAAAGGGTCTTAGGGGCCAAGACGAATTTCTTCAGCCGAAGAGGCGCTGTTGCGCCTTCTTCACCACACTGCCTGTATGGGTGGACCATTTCAGATTGTCAGTTTTATTTAACCTTTACATAACTAGGCAAGTCAGTTAGGAACAAATACTTATTTACAATGATGGCCTACACCGGCCAAACCCGGACGACGCTGGGCCAATTGTGCACCGCCCTATGGGACTCCCAATCATAGTCTGTTGTGATACAGCCTGGAATCGAACCAGCGGGTCTGTTGTGACGCCTCAAGCACTGAGATGCAGTGCCTTAGACCGCTGCACCACTCGGGAGCCCAGTTATGTATACACCAAGGAACTTGAAGCTTTCTACCTTCTCCACTGCGGCCCCGTCGATGTGGATAGGGGCGTGCTCCCTCTGCTGTTTCCTGAAGCTCAGCTCCTTTGTCTTGTTGACATTGAGGGAGAGGTTATTTTCCTGCCACCACTCCGCCAGGGCCCTCACCTCCTCCCTGTAGGCTGTCTCATCATTGTTGGTATTCAGGCATACTACTGTTGTGTAGTCTGCAAACTTGATGATTGAGTTGGAGGCGTGCGTGGCCACACAGTCATGGGTGAACAGGGAGTACATGAGGGGGCTGAGCACGCACCCTGTGTTGGGGATCAGCGAAGTGGAGATGTTGTTATCTACCTTCACCACCATTTGCTTAACAAGTCACATAATACAGTGCCTTGCAAAAGTATTCACCCCCCTTGGCGTTTTTCCTATTTTGTTGCAATACAACCTGTAATTTAAATGGATTTTTATTTGGATTTCATTTAATGGACATACATAAAATAGTTCAAATAGGTGAAGTGAAATGAAAAAAATAACTTGTTTCAAAAAATTCAAAAAAATTAATAACGGAAAAGTGGTGCGTGCATATACACTGCTCAAAAAAATAAAAGGAACACTTAAACAACACAATGTAACTCCAAGTCAATCACACTTCTGTGAAATCAAACTGTCCACTTAGGAAGCAACACTGATTGACAATACATTTCACATGCTGTTGTGCAAATGGAATAGACAACAGGTGGAAATTATAGGCAATTAGCAAGACACCCCCCAATAAAGGACTGGTTTTGCAGGTGGTGACCACAGACCACTTCTCAGTTCCTATGCTTCCTGGCTGATGTTTTGGTCACTTTCGAATGCTGGCGGTGCTTTCACTCTAGTGGTAGCATGACACGGAGTCTACAACCCACACAAGTGGCTCAGGTAGTGCAGCTCATCCAGGATGGCACATCAATGCGAGCTGTGGCAAGAAGGTTTGCTGTGTCTGTCAGCGTAGTGTCCAGAGCATGGAGGCGCTACCAGGAGACAGGCCAGTACATCAGGAGACGTGGAGGAGGCCGTAGGAGGGCAACAACCTAGCAGCAGGACTGCTACCTCCGCCTTTGTGCAAGGAGGAGCAGGAGGAGCACTGCCAGAGCCCTGCAAAATGACCTCCAGCAGGCCACAAATGTGCATGTGTCTGCTCAAACGGTCAGAAACAGACTCCATGAGGGTGGTATGAAGGCCCGACGTTCACAGGTGGGGGTTGTGCTTACAGCCCAACACCGTGCAGGACGTTTGGCATTTGCCAGAGAACACCAAGATTGGCAAATTCGCCACTGGCGCCCTGTGCTCTTCACAGATGAAAGCAGGTTCACACTGAGCACATGTGACAGACGTGACAGAGTCTGGAGACGCCGTGGAGAACATTCTGCTGCCTGCAACATCCTCCAGCATGACCGGTTTGGCGGTGGGTCAGTCATGGTGTGGGGTGGCATTTCTTTGGGGGGCCGCACAGCCATCCATGTGCTCGCCAGAGGTAGCCTGACTGCCATTAGGTACCGAGATGAGATCCTCAGACCTCTTGTGAGACCATATGCTGATGCGGTTGGCCCTGGGTTCCTCCTAATGCAAGACAATGCTAGACCTCATGTGGCTGGAGTGTGTCAGCAGTTCCTGCAAGAGGAAGGCATTGATGCTATGGACCGCCCGTTCCCCAGACCTGAATCAAATTGAGCACATCTAGGACATCATATCTCGCTCCATCCACCAACGCCACGTTGCACCACAGACTGTCCAGGAGTTGGCGGATGCTTTAGTCCAGGTCTGGGAGGAGATCCCTCAGGAGACCATCCGCCACCTCATCAGGAGCATGCCCAGGCGTTGTAGGGAGGTCACACAGGCACATGGAGGCCACACACACTACTGAGCCTCATTTTGACTTGTTTTAAGGACATTACATCGAAGTTGGATCAGCCTGTAGTGTGGTTTTCCACTTTAATTTTGAGGGTGACTCCAAATCCAGACCTCCATGGGTTGATACATTTGATTTCCATTGATAATTTTTGTGTGATTTTGTTGTCAGCACATTCAACTATGTAAAGAAAAAAGTATTTAATAAGATTATTTCATTCATTCAGATCTAGGATGTGTTATTTTAGTGTGTTATTTTCCCTTTATTTTTTTTGAGCAGTGTATATTCACCACCTTTGCTATGAAGCCCCTAAATAAGATCTGGTGCAACCAATTATTTTCAGTAATTCAATAAGTTAAATAAAGTCCACCTGTGTGCAATCTAAGTGTCACATGATCTGTCACATGATCTGAGTATATATACATCTGTTCTGAAAGATGTATAGAATAGAATGTAAAGTGCTGGTCCCATTTTTTCATGAGCTGAAATGAAAGATCCCAGAAATGTTCCATACACACCAAAAGTTTATTTCTCTAAAATGTTGTGCACAAATTTGTTTACATCCCTGTTAGTGAGCATTTTATCCTTTGCCAAGATAATCCAACCACCTGACAGGTGATCATTAAATCAAATCAAATCAAATGTTATTTGCCACTACAGCAGGAGTAGACATTACAGTGAAATGCTTACTTACAAGCCCTTAACCAACAATGCAGTTTAAGAAAAAAATTAAAAGAGCAAATAATTAAAGAGCAGCAGTAAAATAAAAGAACAGTAGGGAGGTTTATATACAGGGGGTACCGGTACAGAGTCAATATGCGGGGGCACCGGTTAGTCGAGGTAATTGACGTAATATGTACATGTGGGTAGAGTAGAGTTAAAGTGACATTACACAGGTGCACCTTGTGCTGGGGACAATAAAAGGCCACTCTAAAATGGGCAGTTTTGTCACACAACACAATGCCTCAGATGTTTCAAGTTTTGAGGGAGTGTGCAATTGGCATGCTGACTGCAGGAATGTCCGCCAGAGCTATTGCCAGAGAATGTAATTAATTCCTCTACCATAAGCTACCTCCAACGTCGTTTTAGAGAATTTGGCAGTACTTCCAACCGGCCTCACAACCACAAACCACGTGTAACCATGCCAGCCCAGGACCTCCACATTCTGCTTCTTCACCTGTGGGATCGTCAGAGGGGAGTGCTGAGGATTATTTATGTTTGTAATTAAGCCCTTTTGTGGGGAAAAAACACATGCTGGTTCTGCCCAGTCATGTGAAATCCATAGATTAGGGCCTAATTAATTTATCTCAATTGACTGATTTTCTTATATGACCTGTAACTTAGCAAAATCGTAGAAATTGTTGCATGGTGCGTTTATATTTTTGTTCAGTATATATAAATGACTGGACTGTTTGTATTTTGGAGTTAATGGGTTAAAGATATGTATAGTAACCCCAGGTGTCATCAAGGCCAAGGGTGGCTATTTGAAGAATGTCAAATATTAAACATATTTTGATTTGTTTAACACTTTTTGGGGTTACTACATGAATCCATATGTGTTATTTCATAGTTTTGATGTCTTCACTATTATTATACAATGTAGAAAATAGTAAAAATAAAGGATTTGCATTTTAATGAGGGAAATAAGTACAGTGGGGGAAAAAAGTATTTAGTCAGCCACCAATTGTGCAAGTTCTCCCACTTAAAAAGATGAGAGAGGCCTGTAATTTACATCATAGGTACACATCAACTATGACAGACAAATTGAGAAAAAATAATCCAGAAAATCACATTGTAGGATTTTTTATGAATTTATTTGCAAATTATGGTGGAAAATAAGTATTTGGTCACCTACAAACAAGCAAGATTTCTGGCTCTCACAGACCTGTAACTTCTTCTTTAAGAGGCTCCTCTGTCCTCCACTCGTTACCTGTATTAATGGCACCTGTTTGAACTTGTTATCAGTATAAAAGACACCTGTCCACAACCTCAAACAGTCACACTCCAAACTCCACTATGGCCAAGACCAAAGAGCTGTCAAAGGACACCAGAAACAACATTGTAGACCTGCACCAGGCTGGGAAGACTGAATCTGCAATAGGTAAGCAGCTTGGTTTGAAGAAATCAACTGTGGGAGCAATTATTAGGAAATGGAAGACATACAAGACCACTGATAATCTCCCTCGATCTGGGGCTCCACGCAAGATCTCACCCCGTGGGGTCAAAATGATCACAAGAACGGTGAGCAAAAATCCCAGAACCACACGGGGGGACCTAGTGAATGACCTGCAGAGAGCTGGGACCAAAGTAACAAAGCCTACCATCAGTAACACACTACGCCGCCAGGGACTCAAATCCTGCAGTGCAAGACGTGTCCCCCTGCTTAAGCCAGTACATGTCCAGGCCCGTCTGAAGTTTGCTAGAGTGCATTTGGATGATCCAGAAGAGGATTGGGAGAATGTCATATGGTCAGATGAAACCAAAATAGAACTTTTTGGTAAAAACTCAACTCGTCGTGTTTGGAGGACAAAGAATGCTGAGTTGCATCCAAAGAGCACCATACCTACTGTGAAGCATGGGGGTGGAAACATCATGCTTTGGGGCTGTTTTTCTGCAAAGGGACCAGGACGACTGATCCGTGTAAAGGAAAGAATGAATGGGGCCATGTATCATGAGATTTTGAGTGAAAACCTCCTTCCATCAGCAAGGGCATTGAAGATGAAACGTGGCTGGGTCTTTCAGCATGACAATGATCCCAAACACACCGCCCGGGAAACGAAGGAGTGGCTTCGTAAGAAGCATTTCAACGTCCTGGAGTGGCCTAGCCAGTCTCCAGATCTCAACCCCATAGAAAATCTTTGGAGGGAGTTGAAATCCGTGTTGCCCAGCGACAGCCCCAAAACATCACTGCTCTAGAGGAGATCTGCATGGAGGAATGGGCCAAAATACCAGCAACAGTGTGTGAAAACCTTGTGAAGACTTACAGAAAACATTTGACCTGTGTCATTGCCAACAAAGGTTATATAACAAAGTATTGAGAAACTTTTGTTATTGACCAAATACTTATTTTCCACCATAATTTGCAAATAAATTCATAAAAAATCCTACAATGTGATTTTCTGGATTTTTTTTCTCATTTTGTCTGTCATAGTTGACGTGTACCTATTATGAAAATTACAGGCCTCTCTCATCTTTTTAAGTGGGAGAACTTGCACAATTGGTGGCTGACTAAATACTTTTTTTCCCCACTGTATTTGACCCCATCTCAATCAGAAATATTTCTGGCTCCCAGGTATCTTTTATACAGGTAACGAGCTGAGATTAGGAGCACAATCTTAAAGGGAGTGCTCCTAATCTCAGTTTGTTACCTGTATAAAAGACACCTGTCCACAGAAGCAATCAATCAATCAGATTCCAAACTCTCCACCATGGCCAAGACCAAAGAGCTCTAACAAGGATGTCAGGGACAAGATTGTAGACCTACACAAGGCTGGAATGGGCTACAAGACCATCGCCAAGCAGCTTGGTGAGAAGGTGACAACAGTTGGAAGAATGGAAGAAACACAAAATAACTGTCAATCTCTCTCTGCCTGGGGCTCCATGCAAGATCTCACCTCGTGGAGTTGCAATGATCATGAGAACGGTGAGGAATCAGCACAGAACTACACGGGAGGATCTTGTCATTGACCTCAAGGCGGCTGGGACCATAGTCACCAAGAAAACAATTGGTAACACACTACGCTGTGAAGGACTGAAATCATGCAGCGCCCGCAAGGTCCCCCTGCTCAAGAAAGCACATATACAGGCCCGTCTGAAGTTTGCCAATGAACATCTGAATGATTCAGAGGAGAACTGGGTGAAAGTGTTGTGGTCAGATGAGACCAAAATCGAGGTCTTTGGCATCAACTCAACTCACCGTGTTTGGAGGAGGAGGAATGCTGCCTATGACCCCAAGAACACCATCCCCACCGTCAAACATGGAGGTGGAAACATTATGCTTTGGGGGTGTTTTTCTCCTAAGGGGACAGGACAACTTCACCGCATCAAAGGGACGATGGACAGGGCCATGTACCGTCAAATCTTGGGTGAGAACCTCCTTCCCTCAGCCAGGGCATTGAAAATGGGTCGTGGATGGGTATTCCAGCATGACAATGACCCAAAACACACGGCCAAGGCAACAAAGGAGTGGCTCAAGAAGAAGCACATTAAGGTCCTGGAGTGGCCTAGCCAGTCTCCAGACCTTCATCCCATAGAAAATCTGTGGAGGGAGCTGAAGGTTCGAGTTGCCAAACGTCAGCCTCGAAACCTTATTGACTTGGAGAAGATCTGTAAAGAGGAGTGGGACAAAATCCCTCCTGAGATGTGTGTGCAAACCTGGTGGCCAATTACAAGAAATGTCTGACCTCTGTGATTGCCAACAAGGGTTTTTCCACCAAGTACTAAGTCATGTTTTGCAGAGGGGTCAAATACTTATTTCCCTCATTAAAATGCAAATCAATTTATAACATTTTTGACATGCGTTTTTCTGGATTTTTGTTGTTGTTATTCTGTCTCTCACTGTTCAAATAAACCTACCATTAAAATTATAGACTGATCATTTCTTTGTCAGTTGGCAAACGTACAAAATCAGCAGGGCATCAAATACTTTTTTCCCTCACTGTATACAAATTGAATCATGATAAATGTAAAAGCCGACTCGGTCCTACAGTGCTTTTTTAAATATAATTACCTGCATAGACAGATTTGTGTTTCTTTCTAAATTATGTCTAAACAATTCAAAAAAAGTATGTCTTAACATGGAACCCTTTTTGGTTCCAGGTAGCACCCTTTTTGGTTCTAGCTAGAACCCTTTTGGGTTCTATGTAAATTCCTGTGTGAAAAGGGTTCTACCTGGAACCAAAAGCGTTGTACTTGTAACCAAAAAGGGTTATCCAAAGGGTTCTTCAATGGGGACAGCCGAATAACCCTTTTAGTTTCTAGCACCTTTATCTCTAAGAGTGTACTTGTTGAAGTGATTGGGGCGGCTGTCTCTTTCACATGCATATGTCTGCATTTCACGCACGTCTTCTGTGTGCAGAGAACATGCTGCAGCTGTCTGTTGTTTATCAGTAGTCCCACTGGGTTCTTTAATGAATATCTCTGTGTCTGCCAGTGTGCATAGGGCTGATAATCAGGTTAAGAAGCACAGGACTTAACAGGGCCTCTATTTCTGCATCAGTGTCCACGTCCTAAAAGGCACCCTTTTCCCTATATAGGGCACCACTTTTAACGAGGGCCCATTAGGGAATAGCGTGCCATTTGGGACTCAGCCAGTGCTACTGCTACGCCCCAGGCCAAAGAAGCGTCAGCACCAAGAATGCAATTTCATGGGTAGAAAAACAAGGGTGACAGGCTTTACCATACCATTGTTTCCTATACAATTTCAGAGTTTCTTATGAGGTTGAATTCAGCTTGGCATCTACCACGGTGTCTCTTGTGTCAGCCAAGCCATGTCACTATTGTTGAAGTGTTTGCTTTGTTGAAATTGGCTTGGCACTGCAACGACTAAACACTCAATCGCCATTGGCGATAATATATGGCCTGTTCTACGTAGCTTAGTTATCTTCAAAGCAGTTTACACCATGGGTCTGAGAGTATTTTGCACTTCTTACTTTATGTGGCCTATCTATATGAAGCTCTTGACTGGATCCGGAATCAACAATAACAAGTGTTGTACCTGGGAAATGAATCATCCATACGAACCCCCACCATTAGAAATGGACAACAAAATGTATGATTATTAGACACCTCTAGCTGAGGTAATAAACAACAATAAGGTGATAGCACTTCAATGAATTACAGCTTCTGAGAGCTATGTGTGTTATTATTTTCCTATTAGTTTATTCAATCTTATTGGCACTGGGAGATGACAGGGAGAACGCTAAATAATGTTGCCCTCCTCTTCCAGGGGCACGCAGAGGGAAGGAGATGCTAAACAGAAGATAATAAATACAATGAATGCCTCTTAATTAACTCAATGAATAATTAACACATTCACGCAGTGGCTCAAATGTGTGTTTTGGAGATGAAGATAAAATATTCCCCCCCAATAATGGCTTATTCGTTGGGTTTATTGAGTAATGCAGATGTTTTAATGGAGAGACTTTGGAGCCGGAGGTGAGATTTGGTCGGGTTGGGATATGGAGCAGAGCTAGAGGGTGGCGGGTAGCCTAGCGATTAAGAGCGTTCGGCCAGTAACCGAAAGGTCGCTGGTTTGAATCCCTGAGCCGGTTAGGTGAAAAATATTTTGGTGAGCCTTGAGAAAGGCACTTAACCCTAGTTGCTCTGGATAAGCGTGTCTGCTAAATTACTAAAATGTAAATCTAATAGGGGGAATGGGCTGAGCAGTACTGAGCTGCCTTGACAACAGGAGGACAGACAGGGGGAAAATGACTTAACGGGCTGATACTGTAGATTATAACTAATTACAAGACTTGAACCAGTAAGTGAAACAAAACAAGTCCTCAATGGCAAAATCTACACTGAACAAAGATATAAATGCAACAATTTCAAAGATTTTACTGAGTTGCAGTTCATAAAAGGAAATCAGTCAATTGAAATAAATTCATTAGGCCATAATCTATGGATTTTACATGACTGGGATACAGATAGGCATCCGTTGGTCACAGATACAGATACCTTTAAAAAAAAGTAGGGGCGTGGATCAAAAAAACAGTTCCGTATCTTTTGTGACCCCTATTTGCCTCATACAGCACGACACATCTCCTTCACATAGAGTTGATCAGGCTGTTGATTGTGGCCTGTGGAATGTTGTTCCACTCCTCTTCAATGGCTGTCGAAGTTGCTCGATATTGGCGGGAACTGGAACACGCTGTCTTACACGTCGATCCAGAGCATTCCAAACATGCTCAATGGGTGACATGTCTGATGAGTATGCAGGCCATAGAAGAACTGGGACATTTTCAGCTTCCAGGAATTGTGTACAGATACTTGCGACATGGTGCCGTGCATTATCATGCTGAAATATGAGGTGATGGTGGTGGATGAATAGCACAACAATGGGCCTCATGATCTCGTGACAGTATCTCTGTGCATTCAAATTGCCATCGATAAAATGCAATTGTGTTTGTTGTCCGTAGCTTATGCCTGCCCATACCATAACCCCACCGCCACCATGGAGCATTCTGTTCACAACGCTGACATCAGCAAACTGCTCACCCACACAACAACATACACACTGTCTGCCATCTGCAGTTGAAACCGGGATTAATCCGTGAAGAGCACACTTCTCCAGCGTGCCAGTGGCCATCGAAGGTTAGCATTTGCCCACTGAAGTCGGTTAGGACGCCAAACTGCATTCTGGTCAAGACCCTGGTGAGGACGACGTGCACGCAGATGAGTTTCCCTAAGACGGTTTCTGACAGTTTGTGCAGAAATTATTCAGTTGTGCAAACCCACAGTTTCATCAGCTGTCCGGGTGGCTGGTCTCAGACAATCCCACAGGTGAAGAAGCCGGATGTGGAGGTCCTGGGCTGGTGTGGTTACACGTGGTCTGCGGTTGTGAGGCCGGTTGGACGTACTGCTAAATTCTCTAAAACGACATTGGAGGTGGCTTATAGTAGAGAAATTAACATTCAGTTCCCTGGCAACAGCTCTGGTGGACATTCTGGGATATTTTATTTCAGCTCATGAAACATGGGACCAACACTTTACATGTCAAACCACTGTCCTAGCAGCATTTATTTGCAAATATTATTTTTATTACATACATAAATACTTAAACTTAAATTGTATACTATAACTATAACTAGCCCACCATAATGTAATGTTTACTCTTTAGGCATCCATGCATGTAACTATATTTTTTAGCAAAAGTCTTTCATTGACATTAATGCAAGTCAAGTAATGTCACAATTTGCTGCCTTTAACTTGAGAATGTTGCTCTGTCCTGCATAGTATATTCTCAGAAAAAGATAATTCTGTATTTTAAAAGTAGCAGCAATAGCAAAACACTTTTTCAGCACACACTATGGGGTGAGCTTTTTGGCCTCCATTGTGAATTTGAACCATAGTTGTACAGACTGAGCCAAATCGATATGTCGAGGAGAAAGTCCTTATCTAGGCAATTAACTCTTGGCCAACAGGAATCCTGCTCTATCTGCCCATAAGCTATATGGGATTGCCTTCCACCAGGAAGACTTCTTAAGCAGATAAGTCTTCAGATCAGGACCACTGCAGAAACTGAGAGCAGGTAGGAGAGAGCACTGCAAGGAGACGAGAGAGAGAGAGAGAGAGAGAGAGAGAGAGAGAGAGAGAGAGAGAGAGAGAGAGAGAGAGAGAGAGAGAGAGAGAGAGAGAGAGAGAGAGAGAGAGAGAGAGAGAGAGAGAGAGAGAGAGAGAGAGAGAGAGAGAGAGAATTGGAGGAAAGAGTGAGAAATAGAGCAAAAAGAAAGATGAGAGAGAAAGCGATGACAGACTGAGAAGGAGTGGGAGGAAATGATGAGGGGAATAGGGAAAATAGAGATAGAGAAAGAGATGAGAGAAAGAGATGGATGAAGGAGTGAGAGAAAAGTGAGAGAGAAGTGATGAGGGGAATAGGGAATAGAGAAAAAAAAAAGAAAGAAAGAAAGAAAGAAAGAAAGAAAGAAAGAAAGAAAGAAAGAAAGAAAGAAAGAAAGAAAGAAAAAAGAAGTCGGAAGTTGACATACACTTAGGTTTACATACATACATACATCCACTAATTTCTTGTTAACAAACTATAGTTTTGGCAAGTCGGATAGGACGTCTACTTTGTGCGTGACAAAAGTAAGTTTTCCAACAATTGTTAACAGACAGATTATTTCACTTATAATTCACTGTATCACAATTCCAGTGGGTCAAAAGTTTACTTACACTAAGTTGACTGTGTCTTTAAACAGCTTGGAAAATTCCAGAAAATGATGTCATGGCTTTAGAAGCTTCTGATAGGCTAATTGACATAATTTCAGTCAATTGGAGGTGTACCTGTGGATGTACAGTGGGGAAAAAATGTATTTAGTCAGCCACCAATTGTGCATGTTCTCCCACTTAAAAATATGAGAGAGGCCTGAAATTTTCATCATAGGTACACGTCAACTATGACAGACAAATTGAGAAAAAAAATCCAGAAAATCACATTGTAGGATTTTTAATGAATTTATTAGCAAATTATGGTGGAAAATAAGTATTTGGTCACCTACAAACAAGCAAGATTTCTGGCTCTCACAGACCTGTAACTTCTTCTTTAAGAGGCTCCCCTGTCCTCCACTCGTTACCTGTATTAATGGCACCTGTTTGAACTTGTTATCAGTATAAAAGACTACTGTCCACAACCTCAAACAGTCACACTCCAAACTCCATTATGGCCAAGAACAAAGAGCAGTCAAAGGACACCAGAAACAAAATTGTAGACCTGCACCAGGTTGGGAAGACTGAATCTGCAATAGGTAAGCAGCTTGGTTTGAAGAAATCAACTGTGGGAGCAATTATTAGGAAATGGAAGACATACAAGACCACTGATAATCTCCCTCGATCTGGGGCTCCACGCAAGATCTCACCCCGTGGGGTCAAAATGATCACAAGAACGGTGAGCAAAAATCCCAGAACCACACGGGGGGACCTAGTGAATGACCTGCAGAGAGCTGGGACCAAAGTAACAAAGCCTACCATCAGTAACATACTACGCCGCCAGGGACTCAAATCCTGCAGTGCCAGACGTGTCCCCCTGCTTAAGCCAGTACATGTCCAGTCCCGTCTGAAGTTTGCTAGAGTGCATTTGGATGATCCAGAAGAGGATTGGGAGAATGTCATATGGTCAGATGAAACCAAAATATAACTTTTTGGTCAAACCTCAACTCGTCGTGTTTGGAGGACAAAGAATGCTGAGTTGCATCCAAAGAACACCATACCTACTGTGAAGCATGGGGGTGGAAACATCATGCTTTGGGGCTGTTTTTCTGCAAAGGGACCAGGACGACTGATCCGTGTAAAGGAAAGAATGAATGGGGCCATGTATCGTGAGATTTTGAGTGAAAACCTCCTTCCATCAGCAAGGGCATTGAAGATGAAACGTGGCTGGGTCTTTCAGCATGACAATGATCCCAAACACACCGCCCGGGCAACAAAGGAGTGGCTTCGTAAGAAGCATTTCAAGGTCCTGGAGTGGCCTAGCCAGTCTCCAGATCTCAACCCCATAGAAAATCTTTGGAGGGAGTTGAAAGTCCGTGTTGCCCAGCGACAGCCCCAAAACATCACTGCTCTAGAGGAGATCTGCATGGAGGAATGGGCCAAAATACCAGCAACAGTGTGTGAAAACCTTGTGAAGACTTACAGAAAACGTTTGACCTGTGTCATTGCCAACAAAGGGTATATAACAAAGTATTGAGAAACGTTTGTTATTGACCAAATACTTATTTTCCACCATAATTTGCAAATAAATAAATAAAAAATCCTACAATGTGATTTTCTGGATTTTTTTTCTCATTTTGTCAGTCATAGTTGACGTGTACCTATGATGAAAATTACAGGCCTCTTTCATCTTTTTAAGTGGGAGAACTTGCACAATTGGTGGCTGACTAAATACTTTTTTTCCCCACTTTATTTCAAGGCCTACCTTCAAACTCAGTGCCTCTTTGCTTGACATCATGGGAAAATCAAAAGAAATCAGCCAAGACCTCAGAAAAAAATTTGTAGACCTCCACAAGTCTGGTTCATCCTTGGGAGCAATTTCCAAACGCCTGATGGTACCACGTTCATCTGTACAAACAATAGTACTCAAGTATAAACACCATGGGACCACACAGCCATCATACCGCTCAGGGAGGAGACGCGTTCTGTCTCCTAGAGATGAATGTACTTTGGTGCGGAAAGTGCTAATCAATCCCAGAACAACAGCAAAGGACCTTGTGAAGATGCTGGAGGAAACAGGTACAAAAGTATCTATATCCACAGTAAAACGAGTCCTACATCGACATAACCTGAAAGGCCACTCAGCAAGGAAGAAGCCACTGCTCCAAAACCGCCATAAAAAAGCCAGACTACAGTTTGCGACTGCACATGGGGACAAAGATCGTACTTTTTGGAGAAATGTCCTCTGGTCCGATGAAACAAAAATAGAACTGTTTGAACATAATGACCATCGTTATGTTTGGAGGAAAAAGGGGGTTGCTTGCAAGCCAAAGAACACCATCCAAACCGTGAAGTACGGGGGTGGCAGCATCATGCTGTGGGGGTGCTTTTCTGCAGCAGGGACTGGTGCACTTCACAGAATAGATGGCATCATGAGGAAGGAAAATTATGTGGATATATTGAAGCATCATCTCAAGACATCAGTCAGGAAGTTAAGGCTTGGTCGCAAATGGGTCTTCCAAATGGACACTGACCCCAAGCATACTTCCAAAGTTGTGGCAAAATGTCTTAAGGACAACAAAGCCAAGGTATTGGAGTGGCCATCACAAAGCCCTGATCTCAATCCTATAGAAAATTTGTGGGCAGAACTGAAAAAGCGTGTGCGAGCAAGGAGGCCTACAAACCTGACTCAGTTACACCAGCTCTGTCAGCAGGAATGGGCCAAAATTCACCCAAGCTTGTGGAAGGCTACCCGAAACGTTTGATCCAAGTTAAACAATTTAAAGGCAATGCTACCAAATACTAATTGAGTGTATGTAAACTTCTGACCCACTGGGAAAGTGATGAAAGATATAATAGCTTAAATAAATAATTCTCTCTACTATTATTCTGACATTTCACATTCTTAAAATAAAGTGGGGATCCTAGCTGACCTAAGACAAGGCATTTTTACTAGGATTAAATACAGGAATTGTGAAAAACAGAGTTTAAATGTATTTGGCTAAGGTGTATGTAAACTTCTGACTTCAACTGTACATATAAAATGAGTAAAACAGTATGTAAACATTAATAAAGTGACCAGTGTTCCATTATTAAAGTGACCAGTGATTCCATGTCTATGTACATAGGGCAGCAGCCTCTAAGGTGCAGGGTTGAGTAACCAGGTGGTAGCCTGCTAGCAGTGATGGAAAAAGTACCCAATTGTCATACTTGAGTAAATGTAAAGATACCTTAATAGAAAATGACTCAAGTAAAAGAGAAAGTTACCCGGTAAAATACCACTTGAGTAAAAGGCTAAAAGTATTTGGTTTTAAATATACTTAAATATCAAAAGTAAATGTAACTGCAGAAATATACTTAAGTATCAAAAGTAAAAGTAAAAGTATAAATCATTTCAAATTGATTTTATTGAGCAAACCAAACGACACAATGTTCTTGGTTTTTTTTAATCTACAGATAGCCAGGGGCACAATCCAACACTCAGACATAATTTACAAATTAAGCATTTGTGTTTAGTGAGTCCGCCAGATCAGAGGCATTAGGGATGACCAGGGATGTTCTCTTGATAAGTGTGTGAATTGGACCATTTTCCTGTCCTGCTAAGCATTCAAAATGTAACGAGTACTTTTGGGTGTCATGGAAAATGTATGGAGTAAAAAGTACATTATTTTCTTTAGGAATGTAGTGAAGTAAAAGTAAAAGTAGTCAAAAATATAAATAGTAAAGTAAAGTACAGATACGTACTTTTACTTAAGTACTTTACACCCCTGCCGGCTAGTGACAGTGACTAAGTTCAGGGCAGGGTACCGGCTAGTGATGGCTATTTAACAGTCTGATGGCCTTGAGATAGAAGCTGTTTTTCAGTCTCTCAGTCCCAGCTTTGATGCACCTGTATGACCTCGCCTTCTGGATGATTTTGTGGTGAACAGGCCATGGCTCGGGTGGTTGATGTCTTTGATGATCTTTTTGGCATTCCTGTGACATCTAGTGCTGTAGGTGTCCTGGAGGGCAGGCAGTGTGCCCCCGGTGATGTGCTGGGCAGACTGCACCACAGTCTGGAGAGCCCTGCTGTTGCGGGCGGTGCAGTTGCCGTATCAGGTGGTGATACAGCCCAACAGGATGCTCTCAATGGTGCATCTGTAAAAGTTTGGAAGGTCTTAGGGGCCATGCCACATTTCTTCAGCCTCCTGAGGTCAGTGATGTGTACGCCGAGAAACTTGAAGCTTTTCACGTTCTCCACTGTGGTCCCGTCGATGTGGATGGGGGCGTGCTCCCTCTGCTGTCTCCTGAAGTCCACGATCAAATCAAATCAAATCAAATTATATTGGCCACATGCGCCGAATACAACAGGTGCAGACATTACAGTGAAATGCTTACTTACAGCCCTTAACCAACAGTGCATTTATTTTTTAAAATAAAACAACAACAAAAAAAGTGTTGAAAAAAAAAGAGCAGAAGTAAAATAAAATAACAGTAGGGAGGCTATATATACAGGGGGGGTACCGGTGCAGAGTCAATGTGCGGGGGCACCGGCTAGTTGAGGTAGTTGAAGTAATATGTACATGTGGGTAGAGTTAAAGTGACTATGCATAAATAATTAACAGAGTAGCAGCAGCGTAAAAGGATGGGGTGGGGGGGCAGTGCAAATAGTCCGGGTAGCCATGATTAGCTGTTCATGAGTCTTATGGCTTGGGGGTAGAAGCTGTTGAGAAGTCTTTCGGACCTAGACTTGGCACTCCGGTACCGCTTGCCAGTCTATGACTAGGGTGGCTGGAGCCTTTCACAATTTTGAGGCCCTTCCTCTGACACCGCCTGGTATAGAGGTCCTGGATGGCAGGAAGCTCCTCAAAATCAGCTCCTTCGATTTGTTGAAGTTGAGAGAGAGGTTATTTTCCTGGCACCACTCCGCCAGGGACCTCACCTCCTCCCTGTAGGCTGTCTCGTCATTGTTGGCAATCAGGCCTACTACTGTTGTGTCGTCTGCAAACTTGATGATTGTGTTGGAGGCGTGCGTGGCCACGTAGTCATGGTTGAACAGGGAGTACAGGAGGGGGCTGAGTGCGCACCTTGTGGGGCCCCTGTGTTGAGGATCAGCGTAGTGGAGATGTTGTTTCCTACCTTCACCACCTGGGGGTGGCCCATCAGGAAGTCCAGGACCCAGTTGCACAGGGCGGGGTTCAGACAATGATAAGCTTGTAAGGTACTATGGTGTTGAAGGCTGAGCTCTAGTCAATGAACAGCGTTCTTACATAGGTATTCCTTTTGTCCAGATGGGATAGGGCAGTGTGCAGTGTGATGGCGATTACATCGTCTGTGGCTCTATTGGGACTGTATGCAAATTGAAGTGGGTCTAGGGTGTCTAGGGTGGAATTCATTATAACTAGGAGCTGCATACAGTATGAAGGGTGGAGGGTGGTTGGAAGCTGTTTACTTCAAATTGTACCATGTTGGGACACCAGAGGGGGGAGCAAGGAGACATACAGAAGTGCAGACATGCCATCTGCTTGTCTGTCTGTTTGTCTGTCTGTCTCTCTGTTTGTTTTCCCTGCATTTTCTAACAGATTTGGATGTGGATTTGAAGTGCAGATTCCAACTTGCTAGACAGGCCTCTGCTGGGGGTATTAGGCAATCCCTCTACTGTATGTTTGACTATTGCACAAACTGTCTGGCAAAAGGAAGTTATTTATGACTGCACATCTACTGTGTCCCAAATGGCATCCAAGTGGCTGGCACCCCATTCCCTACACTACTTTTGACCAGGGTGCACTATATAGGGTATACGGTGCCCTATTTGGCATATAGGGTGCCATTTGGGTGCAACCAGTGATAATCATCTGTGCCCAGACCATAGTCTGTTACTGGACTTGTCCATACTGTATCTCGATAAATAATCTATGGCTGAACAAGTGTCCATAGCTTAATAAATAGTATGTGGCTACAACAAAACAACAGTTGGGATTAGATCTAAACCTGATGAATCCTCCTTTTGTAACAGGTTTAATGAAATTCACCCAGCTCGCTGTAATTAATTTGAAAGCACACTGCCAGATTGCTTGTTGACTTTCCCTAACAGTCCTGTGCATACAATTAAACACATTAGGTTCGCATTAAAGGATGTTAACAGCTAAAGGCAGGCAGCACAGAGCAGACCTGGGTTCTAATAAAAATTCTTGATTTAGCTTGCCCAGCACAATGGAACCAATAGAATACTCACACCAACACACACACCATATCCATCTGCCACGCCAGGCAGACTAGAGCAATAGTATTTGAACCCATGTCTAGCACAGAGTTTTTGTGGGCACCAGACAGAGACTGATAAACTGAATTTAAAGGAGCAATCTAGGATTTAGCTAAATTAAGGAGATGAAAACAGATAAAACCGAATGACACATTGCAAACTCTTCCATTAAACACAGAGTGACACCCAATGTGGGTAAAAGCAGGATGGTGGACTTTGATAATGATTAAATGCTTATGAAAACCCTGGTTGAGCTGTGGGTGACATCTGCTTGGAGGAGGGGTGTGTGTGTGTGTGTGTTTTTGCGCAAAATGCTTGCTTGTGCATGTATGTTTAAAATGTAGGGGGTCATCACCCCCCACCCCCGCCTCTCCCCAGCCCCAGCCCCAGCAGCTGAGTCCCTCATCCCCTCCTCCCCCCAGCCTCCTGCCTGTGAATGGGAATGTGTCCTGCTGCTCCAGACTGCCTGGTGCACCCTTCTCCCCTCTTCAGCTCCAGCACTCCAGTCTCCCTCCACAATGAGCCCTGTAACCCTGCATTGTGGTGAGCAGCCAATCCTCCTCCTCCTGCTTCGTCATGCTGTTTCTTTGGGAGCTTTCCCTGAGTCTCCATACAGCTGATGGCTGCCTGACCAGGGAGGAGTGTGTGTGTTTGAGATAGGGGGAGTATGCTGTTTGTGTGTGTGTGTGTGTGTGTGTGTGTGTGTGTGTGTGTGTGTGTGTGTGTGTGTGTGTGTGTGTGTGTGTGTGTGTGTGTGTGTGTGTGTGTGTGTGTGTGTGTGTGTGTGTGTGTGTGTGTGTGTATGTGTGTGTGTGTGTGTGTGTGTGTGTGGTTGTGGGCTGGGTCAACCCTCCATCTGCTGGGTCACTACTGGGGTCAGGGGCCACCGTTCCCAACAATAGCGATTAGCTATGCTGACAGCACGGTCATAACCAGGCAACCCAGTCACCATGGAGCAACCTGGAGAACACTGCACCGTGTGTCTCCAAGCACATACACGCATGCACACAAACGCACGCATAGCACACACACACATACACACATACACGCACACACATACACACACACATATATACACACAGCTGACACACAAGCGAGCACCCACGCGCGCACACACACACACACACACACACACACACTCTCCCTGCCCCTCTGTACACATATTCACTCATCTCTCACCTTCTAGACCATGACAGATGACTGTGAAGTTTGATGGTTCACATTGGCCTGTAGAGGGGGAATGAGGTAGGGAACTGTGAGAGACTCAGTATGTGTTCCAAATGGCAGTCTACTTTTGACCAGGGTCCATCAAACTGGCACCACATTCCCCCAGAGATGTCATATTGTCGACAATTTTCAAACTACCGGTAGTTTCTTTGGGAAGATATATAACGCGATGGTAAAATGTATGCACGCATGACCGTAAGTCGCTTTGGATAAAAGTGTCTGTTAAATGGCATATATTAATATTATTATTAGTATTATTAGTATTATTATTATTATTATCTGTTATTTGAACAACAGCATACATACACCTATTTCACTTTTGCGATTGTAAAAAAACTGAATCACCACTGCTGCCACTCTTTTGAACAGATTGTCAACTTAGAACAAGCTGCCAGCTCACGAGCCAGTGCACCAGTGACAAGCACAGGAAGAACTCAACAAGCACAGATTAGATGTGACAAGCGAAGACACATTATCTAACTGGGGATAGGTAGCATAATGTCACAAAGCATGATGATCTAGCCAGTTAACTTTCATTCTGAAATCACAATATTGACAACATTAGTTCAGATACACTTGAAATTGGCATCCAGTAGCTAGCTTGCCGTAACCTAGCTAGTTAGCTTCTTATCAAAGGTAAATGGTTAATTTTACCAACAAGTCAACTAAACTCTTTTTGAATGTTTCTCAAAATTATTGTAGCTGGCTAATTATACTGAACAAAAATATAAACGCAACATGTAAAGTGTTGGTCCCATGTTTCATGAGCTAAAATAAAAGATCGCGGAAATTTTCCATACGCACAAAAAGCTTATTTCTCTCAAATGTTTGTTTACATCCCTGTGCTGAGAACAATCAAAGGCCACTCTAAAATGTGCAGCTTTGTCACACAACTCAATGCCACAATGTCTCAAGTTTTGAGGGAGCGTGCAACTGGCATGCTGACTGCAGGAATGTCCATCAGAGTTGTTGCCAGATAATGTAAGTTTATTTCTCTACCATAAGCCTCCTTCAACGTCGTCTTAGAGAATTTGGCAGTACGTCCAACCGGCCTCACAACTGTAGACCACGTGTAACCAGAAGATCTGTGCGCTCTTTCAGTGCCTAAGGATGGTCCATTTACTTTGTGCTGTGATCTGAAACCCTTCAATTTCATTGATGCATCACGCCACCCCCCTCCCTCAGCAAGCAGTGTAAAAGCTGCCAATGCAATCCAACCACTGTGTGGCAGGCCCTGGCGCCCGGAGCTGCTGCTGGCAGAATAGTAGGTAACTGAACAGCTTGTTTTGAACAATATAATTTTTAACAGTAAAATGTATATTGCCTTCGGAAAGTATTCTGACCACTTGACTTTTTCCACATTTTGTTAGGTTACAGCCTTATACTAAAATGTATATATATTATAAAACATCTCATCAATCTACAAACAATACCTCATAATGACAAAGCAAAAACAGGTTTTTAGACATTTTTGCTAATTTACTAAAAATAAAAAATGACATTTACGTAAGTATTCAGACCCTTTACTCAGTACTTTGTTGAAGCACCTTTGGCAGTGATTACAGCCTTGAGTCTTCTTGAGTATGACACTACAAGCTTGGCACACCTGTATATGGGGAGTTTCTCCCATTCTTCTCTGCAGATCCTCTCAAGCTCTGTCAGGTTGGATGGGGAGCGTCACTGCACAGCTATTTCCAGGTCTCTTTTATCAAATACTGCTATCTAATGTATACCCCCCTACCTTGTCACAATACAACTGATTGGCTCAAACGCATTAAGTTGTACATAGCTTTCACCTGGATTCACCTGGTCAGTCTATGCCATGGAAAGAGTGTCGTGGAAATTCTACACAGGAACACTCTAAGTCAATCTTAAATTAATAATTGTTTATTATCAGCGTGCTGGAGAGGTTACAACCAACTCAATGCACCAAGTACACATGTCGATCAGGAGCTCTACCCGGGGCAGTCCCATTAGTTCTCTTATATTCAGACAAGTTATATTTGCATGATTTCACTTATTCGTCATTCATAATTAATTAATCATTAATAACGTTTGCTTCATTCATGTGAACGACCAATACTGGGTCATGCATATGACAGACCAATACCTCACGAGGCTTCTTCTCTCTAAGCTGAGACCTTGAAACTGAGATAACCCTTTCTCAAAACAAGGTTCTGGGCGTACTGTAAAATTGCAGATACTGATAGTGAGGATTCATTCAGTCAGTCACTTGCATGAACACAGGAATTGGTTATTAGAAAAGCACATGAATAGAACACAGAAATTGGTTATTAGAAAAGCACAAACATAAAAGATTTCATCAAGTGCACAGAAAGAAAGAGTTCATAATGTTTTGTATACTCAGTGTACAGTAATTATTTTTTGACCAATCTATTTTGTGCACTACTTTTGACCAGAAATCGTATTGGCCCTAGTCCTACTTCAGGTCTATCTCCTTGCCCACAGCCAGCATGACCCACCAGCTACCGAGGCCTAGCTGATTCAATACATTACCATCTCAGCTGATTCGATCTTATTCCAGATCAATATGGTACAAATGTAGCACAAGAGTTATGCATTTTCCAATTTCCTCTCCATCTCTCACACTGCAGCCAGAGTGCAGAGGCGATCTATACTAAATCTATAGCCTTTTGTGGCAAATGCCCTGTTCCTATTCTAAAGTACAAGGAGGAGCATGGATTTAACATACCTGCTGCTGGGTTTTTTCTCCACTGCTGAGTTAATGGGCTACTGATGTGACCCAAATGGCACCCCGTTGCCTAATATAGGGTGCCATATTACATTTTATGTGTCATGTTTGGTACTTGAACATATCCTTATGTGCAACTTCTCATGTTCAGAACAAGACATGATTTTTGCAGACATGAATTTTGGCAGACATTCTTTTTTTTTCATTTTAGGAAACCGAGGGAGACAGCTGTGCATGCTCAGGTGTGGTGTGATCCACCATTTCTCCCCCTCTATATTCCCTTTGAGTCATGCGAGTCATGTACTGACTATTGGCAGTCTTGTTCTCCTGTAGAGTGGACAAGTGATGAGTGTGCAGTTCAGGGAAAGTTAGAGAGAGGATTTGTGTGTGTGTGTGAGAGAGGGGAGGGGGGGGGAGTGAAAGAGAGAGGGAGGGAGAGAGAGGGAGGGACGGACAGAGGGGGATAGAAGGTAGAGAGAGAGAGAGAGAGAGAGATAGCCTCCAGGGAATGGCCCCAGTCCTATCTCCCCCTACCTCCCCCCTCCACCCCTAATTCCCCTTCTTCTCCACCCCCTTCTCCTATCTGGAACCTCGCCATCTGCCACAGCTGCCGCTCGCTTCAACCGCCACTCTAATTGACAATGAACCCAAAGGCGCGGTGATAATTGTGGCTGGCCGCTTGGCAACTTCAGCGGGTTTCAATTCCTTCCTTTCAGGATTCATCAAGCCCCATCTGCTCTCGTTGGTGTCTGGCATCTGCCCCCAACAATCCTCCTCCCCTTCTCCTCTGCCTCCACTTCTCCTCCTCCTCCCACTGGCCTAGTGGGGCTTTTGTGTGAGGTGCTTATTAGAGTGCTGCCTGCATGGCCTGTAACCCTGAGAGGTTAGCCACACCCAGAAGAGTGGGAACTCCAGGGCAAACCCTGTTTGTTCAATCGAGAGAGAGAGAGAGACAAAGGACTCCTTGTGGTTTTCTTGTTCTCTCCTTTTCACCCCCTCTCTGTCCCCTCTTCTTCCCCAAAAGCTTAACATAAATGTGTCGTGTGTCACAAACCATTGGGAGGGGTGGGAGGGAGGGAAGGAGGGGGAGAATTATGGGGCTTTTCTGTTTTGCTAACCCTTTTCGCCTGTTTTGTTGTTCCTGTGGTAATACCCCCATCTGAAGCTTGGCAGCAAAGTTTTCAGCTGTTCTGTTTATTTTGTTATGGTCTTTCTAATCCAAAAAACTTTAATTTAATGTCAAGGCAAGCCAATCCCTAATTCAAGAGGATTATTTTTTTATACATCTTTACTACCACATATCAGACTAATGAAAAATGTGTAAATTACAGATTTAAAAAAAAACTACGGCTGCCAAACAATTCCTTTTAAAGGTGATGCTGCCGCTTCAGAACACAACACCCAGAGCCCAGAGAGCAAGATAAATCTATCTCTTTCTGATGCCTTGCACTAAGATTTTAATCAGTCAGTGGCAGAAGCTTCCATCTCCCCATTAGTTCAGTCCCATGCTCAGGGACAGTCTCCTCCCTGAGAGAAATGAGAAGATGACTCTCAAATGGCAGCCTATTCCCTACATAGTGCAATACTCTTGGCTAGAGGTAGTGCACCACATAGGGAATAGGGTGCCATTTGGGATACAACCAAGATGTTGGCACAAGGGCAACAGACAGCACAGTGGAACGTGCCACCGTGCCACACTCGGTGCCAAGCCAGCCTCCCTCTCCTTCTCTCTTGCCAGGCTCCTGTCACACACCAGAAAGCTGGAAATTATGTCAGTTCTATTCCCCCAGATTGTGCAGATCTTGACCAGGCAAAAGTTAATTGCAGCCAGCAAATACGCAGCTGCTGGTTATGGATATAATTGTCTGTGGAAAATGGCAAGATAAGCGATATTCAGGTTGAACAACTTTTTGAATATGATAATAATTGGGGAACATTGTGATTAATGTATACTGTACATCTGGTAACCTGTCTCGCTCCATCCCTCCCTCTACTCCCTCCCTCCTGCCTATAGATCAAGTGGATCAGTGCCAAATAAAAGTAACTCATCCAACATGTCTGTTACATGTCCATACGTAAAAATGTATGCACACATGACTGTAAGTCGCTTTGGATAAAAGCGTCTGCTAAATGGCATATTATATTATATTATAACTGACACAACATATGGAGTTAAAGGGATACTTCAAGATTTTCAAGAGTCAGATGAACTCATGGATACCATTTTTATGTCTCTGCCTTCAGTTTTGAAGGAAGATGCTAACTAGCGTTAGCGCAGTTAGCATTGGCTTGAGGAACTACCTCTAACTTCCTTCATACTGGACGCAGAGCCATAAAAATGGCATCCATGAGTTAGTCTGACAATGGGAAAGTAAATAAAACAATAAGAGGTATCCCTTTAATTATTCTATAAGGCATTGATTTCAATGAGATGAAACCAAAGGCAACTGTAACATCACCACTTTCACTGTTATTACAATAGAGAGGTACAATACAACACAGTTATTAAGGGCAACTAGCTACAGATCCACTACATAAAATGGACCTTCACTGTGGCTAATCAGCTTGCGCTGTTATTGCGTGAGACATCTGCATGTCAAGAGTCCTGAATAGAACTCAAACAGTTTCCTGGTTTGCCTGATTCTCTTGTTTCTTTTCACCCTGACTAGCTGCTGGTATAAATAGCCCACCTTTTCATGGATGGCAATTCAGCAATAGTGTTGCATAATTTTTTTTGGGTAACTGTGTCACCAATTACAAACCAATAGAAATCCCGAAAGCATATTTTTCTTGGTTGCCGTGGTTTATGGTGATATAATACATCGATGTGGTTTATGGGGACCAAATACATCAATGTGGTTTATGAGGGCAATATACAGCGATCATGTACTGACAGAATGTAGTGTGATTAAGACATTCCATTTGTGCTTATTGCGCTGCACGTTGCTGAATGTGTATTTTTAGTTTTCAGCGGTCCAATGTGGCAAATTAATGGAGGCCCTGCAATGCCAGTGAGTTTCAGACTCAGTGCCAGTTTGTTAGGTTTGTAATGGCTGCATAAATAATGAGAACACAGTGCTCAACAAATAGCAGAGTGCCAAAATCCACTCATACACAGTAGATTATCCATCTGCAATGTAGCCTTAGCCCCAGTAAATCTAAAATTGTAAATTTCAGCATTCAAGACATTAAATCTAGGTGTTGTGCTATCGCTTTCTTATGTTACATTACCTGAACATGGATTGCACAATTAGAGTATAGCTTTACATTCTACTAGGGCTACCAGGTAGACTAGCGGTTAAGAGCTTTGGGTCAGTAACAGAAAGGTTGCTGGTTCGAATTCTAATGTCATCTGGTGAAAAATCTGTTGTTGTACCCTCTGGATAACAGCATCTGCTAAATGACAGAAATTAAAATCTGCATTTTCAATTATTCCTGCATCATATATGTTTTACATTATCTTCTTTATGTCTTTTTATTCATAAACAATTAATTGCAAAAGACTGGATTGGTGAATACAAATGAATGCAACCCTGCCAAGCCTATGGTAGCCCATTGTAAGGCATCAACATGGATAGACGGCCATTTGAAAGAACTGGCCCTCCTTCCTTCTCCTCCCTTCTCTTCTACAGAGTCCCAGGGGGAACGTCACACTCTCGATCTTGGACCTTGAAATCCTGGAGTCCTGTGCTTAACAGTCCTAATCCGGTGGTGGATTTTGAGCTCCTGAAGGACTGGCTTTCTGAATGTGAGTGACTGCTTCTCTGGCCTAAATCCCCCCTGCACCATTATGAAGCAGGTCCCTGAGAGATGCTTATGAGGGAGGGGATGGAGGATGGGAGTTAGTGTGGTTGGTTGGTAACTGCCTGGACCTGGTTTTGCCTATTCATGTCCCAGCTGCTCTCGCTCTGGCTGCATCACAAATGGCACCCTATTCCCTATATTGTGCACTACTTTGACCATAGCTCTGGTCAAAAGTAGTGCACTATGTAGGGAATATGGTGCAATTTTAGATGCTGTCCCTCCCTCCTCAATTTTTATTGTATTTTTATTTAACTAGGCAAGTCAGTTAAGAACAAATTCTTATTTACAATGACGGCCTACACCGGCCAAACCCGGACGATGCTGGGCCAATTGTGCGCCGCCCTATGTGACTCCCAATCACGGCCGGTTGTGATACAGCCTGGAATCGAACCAGGGGGCCTCAAGCACTGAGATGCAGTGCCTTAGACCGCTGCGCCACTTGGGAGCTCAATGACTGGTGCCAGTACAGTTTGCCAAAACAAACAACTCTACTGTGGCCAGGACTAGATTCTAACTACTAAAACATCTGGGATTTTCAGTATGGGCAATTTAGCCATATTATTAACCCATTTATATTCCATGATATCATTCAGTCTTGGTGTATGGGGCAAGGGTTGGGATAATACCATATAATCCCTTATTCATAATGATGCAGGCTGTTATGTTATGCTTGAAGTACCTCTTTTTTGGGGTACCAGGATTGTGGGTACCAGAAGGGACTGTTATTTCTGGGATTGGGGCCCAGGAAGCCATGTGAAGAATATAATTGACCATAAGAGCTTCCCTGTATGGGGCCAGGATGGGACTACCTAATATGGAAGTTGGAGACCCCCCTCTGCCTTCACTATTGACCCAATGGCCACTGGGGGAGTGTGAGGGTGGGGTTGGGGTACACCAGATTGCCCATTAATGTATGTCCTGGGTGACATGACTAGGGATGGATGGCAGAGGATTATGGTAGTTGAGCGGGGCCTACTCTGAGGTCTATCTATCCCACTGATGGGGCCTTGCCTCTGGGCTGTGCCACCCAGGGGACACAGGGGTACTGGGGGTCGCAGTGATGCTGTGAGGCCCATATCAGAGTGACACCAACATCCCAAAAGTGATTGGATTGGTTTAGGCAGTGGCGCGGTGGACCCCTGTGTGGGGGGACAGCCGTGTAAAGCACACTCTAATCAGCAGCAGGGAATAGTTTCCATTGGTTTCCATCCTACACTGCATGGGCGTGCTCCCTGCTCACTGACATCCATCAGCAGGCCTCGGGCCACTATCCCTTCCTCAGCGACTGAGTTCATCCCAAATGGCACCTTATTTCCTATATAGTGCATTACTTTTAACTAGGGCTCTGGTCCAAAGTTGGGCACTATATATGAAATAGGGTGCCATTTGGGACTCAGGTCCTGAAAGCCGAGGCGGATGAGCAGAAATAAAAGAAATCCAGCATATCCACATTCGGAGAAAAGAAAATCACAAAATGATAAATCCTAGATATCTGAAAAAAATCAACATTGGCAATGGATGAATCAACCTTTTTATGATGTTATTGCATCCCTTGTGTACTATTTTGTGAAGTCAAGAAATCTGAATGTTCTTGTTTATGTTCCAGGCCCCAATGTACAATTTATATAAGAGTGTTTACATTTTCAGCATACATGAACTACTTCCTTATGTTTCATCATGTTCCTCTGTATGTAGACACTGTCTGCATCCCAAATGGCACCCTATTCCTTATCTAGTGCACTACTTTTGACCACGGCCCGTAGTGCACTATATAGGGAATAGGCTGCCATTTGGGAGGCAGCCCCGGTCTCTGCTTTTCACATGTCTGCTGAACACTGAAAATAAAAAAGGACACGTGTTTCCGAGAGCTGTCCATCCCATTTACCTGATCTCAGACTTTCATGTCTGTTCAAGCTCTCTATTGCACCACTTAGGTAACTCAAAATAATGAGGGTGGAATATATTTAGAGAGCCGCTTTAGCAAAATGTCCTGTTTCCTTTCCTTTTATCCATCTCTGTAGGTAGCGTATGTAAATAAGACGGGGTGTTTGTTAACAATCGTCTCACAAGAGAATTGCTTCAGCCCCCAACCCCTACAATTTAATTTATCTTCAACTCAAAAGTGACCTGTCAAAATTATAATTTGCACCTCCAAAATATTCAAATATTCCATTAGAGCTGGTATAGGAGGATAGCTAGTTGCTTTTTAGATTGCCTCTCTGGCCAAAAAAATGGCTGCTGTTGGCTAATTATAGTGAATATGCACCATGCATGCAGTCCACCTTGCCCCGATTCCACACTCGGACTGTAGAAATAGATTCAGACAGCCAAATCCATCACCTGCTCATCTGCCTTGTTTCACTGCCATTACTGCTTTGACAGATTCTGTTTGGGACCTGTCACTGCCAATTGTGCTGCCCTCAATCAGAGAGCCTAACTCATTTAACCAGGCATTTTTTATTTGCACGGTTCCCCCTCCATATTTGATTTTAATATCTGGGGTTGTCTGTTTCAATTAATTTTTCTCATGTATTTGAACAAGAGAGAGTGGAGGGAGGTGCTTTAGTAAGAGGTGAGGTGAGTGAACTGGGAGGATGCTCATTGCGTACATTTATGAAAGTGCTGCTATATGTAAAATGTGAATCTGCAATAAATGCTGTAAAGTCTAATGGTGAGCAGCCACAACTGCACAGCACTATGTGGCATGTTTTTAAAAAACATTTTAATGGACAGATAAACACATCAGATTACCTGTCTTATACTGTATCCCCATTTATATGGGAATCTCTTATGAGACAAAATAGTATAGCAACATCTCCAAAGTTCTATTAAGTGGCCTTATTCTTCCTAAACTGTCTGTTTAGGACTACTACTATTTAAGGCAAGAAGAATGGCTTCCACAGTGCACCAACCGGTAATCTATATCTTTGATCAAAGATTAGTTTTCAGAAGCTGTATGGTAAGCATGATAGATGCATGTTAATTACCAATGGCCCTCGCATACACCCCTGTAGCACACCCCCCATCCCCAGAAAGTCATTCAACCTGCATCCCAAGTGGCACCATATTCCCTATTTAGTGCACTACTTTTGACCAGAGCCTTATTGGCCCATAAGGCTCTGGTCAAAAGTAGTGCACTATATAGGGAATAGGTAGGATGTCATTTGGGACACGCATCCAGCCTCCCCTGATTCATGGTCAGTGATGAAACTTCTCTTTCTTGTCCCTTCTGCATCAATGGCAAAAGGCTAAATGAGTCCTTTAGTCCCAGGACACCGATTAGGCATGAAAAATGACCTGCCGTTCACTGTGTGAAACTAGGCAAAGAAAAGTAAATTAGCAAACAAAACAACACCATTAGACAGAGCAGCCTTGGCTTTAATGAGTTTCTTTCAGTGCGGCATCAGGCCAGGACGGGACGGGAGGGACAGTGAAAACCTGCTGAAATAGTGCTTTACTAGTCCTGCCAAACCTGTGTGTCACACTACTGAGTTGTTACTCAGGAATACATGGCCGGTCATTAATGAGGTTTAAAATGCTGCACACATCTGAAACACTTCATTAACTCTATCCAGCCAGTGCCTGGTGTGTGTGTGTGTGTGCTTGTGTGTGTGTGCGCGTGTATCTTAGAAGCCGGATTTAAAGCAGCAGAGAGGACTAAATAAAGGGCAGAAGCGGCAGGAGGGTGGGGGGTGAATAACACACACCTAAGGATTTTGCTAAAATATTACAGACACTTACGCAGGTACACACACGTACACAGTATGCTTACAGTAAATACAGTACATACAGTGGTAATCAGCAGGTTTCCCTGTCTGTCTGTAGCTGTCTGTGTGTAGCTGTGTGTTAACCACAATGTGCAGTGGAGCAGAGCTAGCGCATTGCGAGGGCCAGGCTGATGAGCACTGGGGAGCCTTAGGCTCTGTGAAATGGATTGCATTCATCTTGGGCTGAATTTCACCACAATTATGTCATCTATGAGCCATGTGTGCATGGCCTGTGGACCACTGTGAGAGAGATGAAGCGAGAGAGAGAGGAGAGAGAGAGAGAGAGAGAGAGAGAGAGAGAGAGAGAGAGAGAGAGAGAGAGAGAGAGAGAGAGAGAGAGAGAGAGAGAGAGAGAGAGAGAGACAGAAGCCCTGTTTATACCTGGTTCTAACATGCAGTCTTAGTCCTGATCTTTTACACATTCTGATTATAGCCACATTTTCTGACAAGTGTAGACCATTAAAATATGCATTGTGATCTGATTGTAAGAGAGAGAGAGAGAGAGAGAGAGAGAGAGAGAGAGAGAGAGACACTGCTCTCCACCCCAGCATGGCAACGACACACCTAGGTGTGGCAACCATTGGACAGCTAGTGTTAGGTTTCCTCAGACATTAGACTTTATAAATTCAGCATATTCCTGTCCACTGTTTAGCTGTGTGACGTCTCTCTGTGTTATTGGTGTGTGATAGACTCTGCTCCCACAGCACACCGCCCAACAATGAGGGAGCAGGTCCTTCTGTCTGTGTCGCACACCTGCCACATACACACAAAAACATACACAAACACACGCACACACCCAACCATTCACACACACAGCCACACACGCACATGGGGGGAAAGAACGGCGGGTTTGATTAAGTCCCAAGCTCCCATTATTATGTTAGGTAGGTGGTGTAGAATTTCAATGATAATCCATAATGCATGACCGGTTCTGTTACCATGGCAACATACATTCAAGGTTACCTGGCTTCCAGAAGCATAATTGGGTGTATCTGGAGTGCCAAGGAGGTGCTGTTAAATTCTGCTCATGGAAGAGAAGCATCAATCAAACTGTCGCAGATTACAAGGTACTCATATTCAGATGAAATGTTTTAGAGAAAGAGGATAGAGAGAGTGTGTGTATGTACAGTATGTGGGGAGGGGAGGGATAGAGACAGAGAGAGATAGAGAAAGTCAGATAGAGAGAGAGAGAGAGAGAGAGAGAGAGAGAGAGAGAGAGGTTACCTTGTACACATTAACATTTTATTGAAGTCAGGAACAGTTTTACTCCAAAATTTAGAATGTATTTGAATAAATAGATAAATACAACGATGGGTTAAAATCAGGCTATGAACTAAAAGGCTAAAACAAGGATTAAATGTAAGAGCATAAAATGTGCCACACAAATGCTCTCCTCTATCCTTGCTTCAAACTCCTACAGACGTCGGATCTTAACTTGATCACTCTTCTGTCGCAGAGAATGTTCATGCTGAATCAGGAAATTCAAATGAGCCTTGTGAGTCCCTGAAAAAGAGTCGGTCTCTTTCTCTCCATGCAGGGGCAGTCGAGTCATTGGCATCAGGGCTCGCTTTCAAAATAATTTTCTCTCTCGCTCGCTCAAACGCTAGGCCTAAGTCCTATTACTGCAACATTCAAATGTACAAAATGTATCTGAAATGCAGCCATAAACATCAACAACCGTTTTTTTATATAGCTTAATATCACAAGATAGAGATTGGTCTCCACCAATGGCATGTATTCATGGATGCCAAGGGTAGCCAAGCTTCCCCAAATATTTGACCAATAATTTTTTTCCCTTCAATTCGCAAGTGGCTGATTCTCACCGGAGAAATCATCAAAGCGAGGGAAACAGCGCCCCTTTGTCTCAATATGTATAGCCCATGTATCTGATGCTATCTGGAACCAAAGAGTATGGCATGTTGCCGCCGTAGCATTTGATTGATTGATGCCAGCAAGCATTTGGCCTCCCTTGATACATTTTTTTAATAGTTTACCCATCAGCATTGAGCTGAGCTCAACTGTGGGATGTCCTGGCGCAGCAAAACGCTCCCAAGGTAGGCCAGTTTGGATCACATCCTGAGCAAAACGTCATCATTGTCAGAAAAACTTGTCTGTTTCTGGTCTGCTTGTGTTGATGTCCTGCAGTAGCTAGCTTGCTAAATCGGCCCTTTCCTAAGCCATGGATGGAGATGGGGATTTGGACTTTTACTGTGGAATGGCTTCCGTCTGGAAACTCTACCATAAAGGCCTGATTGGTGGAGTGCTGCAGAGATGGTTGTACTTCTGGAAGGTTCTCCCATCTCCACAGAGGAACTCTGGAGCTCTGTCAGAGTGACCATCGGGTTCTTGGTCACCTCCCTGACCAAGGCCCTTCTCCCCCGATTCCGCAGTCTGGCCTGGCGGCCAGCTCTAGGAAGAGTATTGGTGGTTCCAAACTTCTTCCATTTAAGAATGGAGGCCACTGTGTTCTTGGGGACCTTCAATGCTGTGGTTTTGACTTAATTCTCTATACAGGCCAATGATTATGACTGCAATTCTGATCTAACCATGAATGTATATATTGTGCCACTGGCCAGAGACAATTGCAGTTCAATATGTAGCCTAAATGTAGCCTAGTAGGCTCATGTTAACTAGCTAGCTAACTTAGCTGGTTCATTGTTGCCCATTCGAGTAAATTAGGCTAGCAAGCATTTTAGCTAGGTAGCCTATGAAAACAAAAAGTGTACAGAACCATAGACCATTTTGCCAACATGAAACAGAGGAGGACGGCATTGGCATTCAACTAGTCTACAAGTAGGGTGAATCCCCAAAAAGTTTTTACATGCGTACGCGCAAGCACGCACACACACAGACAGACAGAAATCAGTAACATGGACAGCCACATTATATTTAGTAACAGTGATTGGACTAAATTGTTTTCAGTGTATTAAACTAAGCATATATAGCCTTGTTGATTTGATGATGTTGAAGTTGAAATGGTAATGGAATAGCGGAGGCAGTGCTCCCGTTGTCTTGTGCTGACTTGCAGTTACTCCGTGGTTCTAAATCAGTAGTTGTTTAGTAAACTGTTGAAAAAAAAGAACTTGCTTGATCATGCTGCAGGTCATATAACTATTTGTTACATGTAATATTTGCTTTGTAGACGTCACCGGACAGATGTTGCTCTCCGGTTTTGTGATGAAACAAACCTATGTGTAGTTTAATTTATTCCGCCATTGTGTGACTGTTGTCTTTTTGTTGTCACGGCCTTATTGTACAGTGCTTTGCAAAAGTATTCATCTCCCTTGCCGTTTTTCCTATTTTGTTGCATTACAACGTGTAATTTAAATAGATTTTTATTTGGATTTCATGTAATGGACATACACAAAAGAGTCCAAATTGGTGAAGTGAAATGAAAAAAATAACTTGTTTCAAAGAATTCTAAAAAATAAATAACGGAAAAGTGGTGCGTGCATATGCATTCACCCCCTTTGCTATGAAGCCCCTAAATAAGATATGGTGCAACCAGTGAAGCATGGTGGTGGCAGCATCATGCTGTGGGGATGTTTTTCATCGGCAGGAACTGGGAAACTGGTCATAATTGAAGGAATGATGGATGGCGCTAAATACAGGGAAATTCTTGAGGGAAACCTGTTTCAGTCTTCCAGAGATTTGAGACTGGCACGGAGGTTCACCTTCCAGCAGGACAATGACCCTAAGCATACTTCTAAAGCAACACTCGAGTGGTTTAGCTCAGTTGGTAGAGCATGGCGTTTGCAATGCCAGGGTTGTGGGTTCAATTCCCACGGGGGGCCAGTATGAAAATTAAAATAATGTATGCACTCACTAACTGTAAGTCGCTCTGGATAAGAGCGTCTGCTAAATGACTAAAATGTAATGTAAATGTTTAAGGGAAAACATTTAAATGTCTTGGAATGGCCTAATCAAAGCCCAAACCTCAATCCAATTGAGAATCTGTGTGTCAAGTGTCAATGTGCAGCGGTAGGACGGAGTCAGGCGCAGGACACAGAACTGAATAAACAACGTATTTTACTCGAAAAAATAAACAACACTAATTTCCACGCAGGGAAAACACACCAGCTCACATAAGTCTTAGACACAAAACAAAGAACAAACACGCACAAAACCATGTGGGAACCAAAGGGTTAAATCGGGAAATAATATAACGTAATGGGAACCAGGTGTGTACAATCAAGACAAAACAAATGGAAAAAGAAACGTAGATCGGTGGCAGCTGTCCTCCACCGGCACCCAGAATCTCTCCTCCGGACCGTACCCCTCCCACTCCACAAGGAACTGAATGTCCCTTGCCTGACGCCTTGAGTCCATGATGGCTTGTACAGTATACGCCGGGACCCCCTCGATGTCCAGAGGGGGCGGAGGAACCTCACGCACCTCATACTGCTGGAGCGGGCCTGCCACCACCGGCCTGAGTAGAGACACATGGAACGAGGGGTTAATACGGTAATCAAGGGGGAGCTGTAACCTATAGCATACCTCGTTCAGTCTCCTCAGGACTTTAAATGGCCCCACAAACTGCGGACCCAGCGTCCGGCAGGGCAGGCGAAGGGGCAGGTTTCGGGTCGAGAGCCAGACCCGGTCCCCCAGTGCATACACCGGGGCCTCACTGCGGTGGCGGTCGGCGCTCGCCTTCTGACGCCTGATGGCCCGTTGCAGGCGCACATGGGCAGCGTCCCATGTCTCCTCCGAGCGCCGAAACCATTCATCCACCGCAGGTGCCTCGATCTGGCTCTGATGCCACGGTGCCAGGACCGGCTGATAACCTAGTACACACTGAAACGGAGACATGTTAGTGGAGGAGTGGCGGAGGGAGTTTTGGGCCATCTCTGCCCAGGGGATGAAAGCCGCCCACTCCCCCGGCCGGTCCTGGCAATAGGACCGCAGAAACCTACCCACATCCTGGTTAACTCTCTCCACCTGCCCATTACTCTCGGGGTGAAAACCTGAGGTCAGACTGACCGAGACCCCAAGACGTTCCATGAACGCCCTCCAGACCCTCGATGTGAACTGGGGACCCCGATCAGACACTATATCCTCAGGCACCCCGTAGTGCTGGAAAACGTGGGTAAACAGGGCCTCTGCAGTCTGTAGGGCCGTAGGGAGACCGGGCAAAGGAAGGAGATGGCAGGACTTAGAAAACCGATCCACAACGACCAGGATCGTGGTGTTACCTTGTGACGGAGGAAGATTCATCACGAAGTCCACCGATAGGTGTGACCACGGCCATTGTGGAATGGGTAGGAGTTGTAATTTCCCTCTGGGCAGGTGTCTAGGTGCCTTGCACTGGGCGCACACCGAGCAGGAGGAAACATAAACCCTCACGTCCTTAGCTAAAGTGGGCTACTAGTACTTCCCACTAAGACTGCGCACTGTCCAACCGATGCCAGGATGACCAGAGGAGGGTGACGTGTGGGCCCAACAGATCAATCGATCGCGGACATCAGACGAAACGTACAGACACCCAACTGGACACTGGGTGGGAGTGGGTCCCCCACATCATAGTTGTGCTCCGCCGGGCTGAGCTTCTTCGAAAAGAAAGCACAGGGGCGGAGCTTTGGTGGCGTACCCGAGCGCTGAGACAGCACAGCTCCTATCCCAGCCTCGGACGCGTCCACCTCTACTATGAATGCCAAGGAGGGATCAGGATGAGCCAGCACGGGAGCCGAGGTAAACAGAGCCTTCAGGTGACCAAAAGCCCTGTCCGCCCCAGCTGACCACTGCAGTCGCACCGGTCCCCCCTTCAGCAAGGAGGTAATGGGGGCCACTACCTGACCAAAGCCCCGGATAAACCTCCGGTAGAAGTTGGCAAATCCTAAGAACCGCTGCACCTCCGTTACCATGATTGGAGTCGGCCAATTACGCACGGCTGAAATGCGGTCATTCTCCATCTCCACCCCTGACGCGGACAGAAGGTACCCTAGGAAGGAGACGGACTGTTGGAGGAACAGACATTTCTCAGCCTTGACGTACAGGTCATGCTCCAACAGTCGACCAAGCACCTTGCGCACCAGGGACACATGCCCGGCGCGTGTAGCGGAGTATATTAGAATGTCATCTATATACACCACTACACCCTGCTGGTGCAGGTCCCTGAAAATCTTGTCTACGAAGGATTGGAAGAGTGATGGAGCATTCATCAACCCGTACGGCATGACGAGGTACTCATAGTGCCCAGAGGTGGTACTAAATTCCGTCTTCCACTCATCCCCCTCCCGGATACGCACCAGGTTGTAAGCGCTCCTGAGATCCAATTTGGTGAAGAAGCGCACCCCGTGCAATGACTCTGTCACACTGGCTATGAGAGGCAGTGGGTAACTGTACTTCACAGTGATCTGATTTAGACCTCGATAGTCAATGCACGGGCGTAAACCTCCATCCTTCTTCTTCACAAAAAAGAAACTTGAGGAGGCAGGTGAAGTGGAAGGCCGAATGTATCCCTGTCCCAGAGATTCGGGGACATATGTTTCCATAGCCGCCGTCTCCTCCTGAGACAGAGGATACACGTGACTCCTGGGAAGTGCTGCGCCTACCTGGAGATTTATCGCACAATCCCCCTGTCGATGGGGTGGTAGTTGAGTCGCCTTCTTTTTACAGAAGGCGAGAGCCAAATCGGCATATTCGGGGGGGGTGTGCATAGTGGAGACCTGGTTTGGACTCTCCACCGTAGTTGCACCTATGGAAACACCTACACACCTCCCTGAGCACTGACGTGACCATCTCTTGAGAGCCCTCTGTTGCCACGAAATAGTGGGGTCATGAGAGGCCAACCAGGGAAGCCCCAACACCACAGGAAACGCAGGAGATTCGATCAGGAAGAGACTAATTCTCTCCTCATGACCCTCCTGCATTTTCATACATAGTGGAGCTGTGACCTCCCTAATCAGGCCCGACCCTAAAGGATGACAATCTAAGGCATGTACAGGGAAGGGCACATCAACAGGAACAATAGGGATCCCTAATCTACGTGCAAATGAACGGTCAAAAAAGTTCCCAGCTGTGCCTGAATCAACTAGCGCCTTATGCTGGGAATGCAGGAAAAACTCTGGAAATTCTATGCATACACACATGTGCGCAACAGGGAGCTCTGGGTGAGTCGGGTGCCTACTCACCTGGGATGATCCACCAGTGCCCTGCCTGCTGCCTCGACTCCCTGGAGAACCTCCCCAGCACCGACCAGCAGTGTGCCCTCTGCGGCCAGGAAACGCCCCCCCCCCCCCCCCCCTCCCCTCCGGTCACCCTTCGAGCAGCACCTCCAAGCTCCATAGGGGTAGGGTCGGCGGTGCTGGGTGATGGAATGGACGGACCCCGACCCGGTCGTCCGCGGGTGGCCAACAGGTTATCCAGCCGCATAGATAAATCCACCAGCTGGTCGAGGGTAATGGTGGTGTCCCTGCATGCCAGCTCCCGACGAACGTCCTCACGTAGACTACACCGGTAATGGTCGATCAGGGCCCTCTCATTCCATCACGCGCTGGCAGCCAAGGTCCTGAAGTCCAGTGCGAAGTCCTGTGCACTCCTCTTCCCCTGTCTGAGGTGGAACAAGCGTTCCCCCGCCGCTCTCCCCTGAGGTGGATGATCGAAGACCGGCTGGAAGCGGCGGGTGAAATCCTCATAGCGAAACAACGCTGCGTCTATTCCTCCCCATTCGGCGTTGGCCCACTCAAGCGCTCTCCCCGACAGACAGGAGATGAGGGCGGACACGCTCTCGTATCCCGAGGGAGCCGGGTGGATGGTTGCCAGGTAGAGCTCCACCTGGAGCAGGAACCCCTGGCACCTGGAGCCGAATCCCACTGGGTCCAGGTGACGGAGGGGTGACATCGGTGTGGGTTGATCTGAAGTTGATGGGGTTGTGGGAAAAACCCCTCTCTCCCATCGCTCCATGGTCTGCAACAAGCGATCCATGGCTGTGCCAAGATTCTGGAGTATTGTCATGTGCTGCTGGACGTGCTCCTCTAATGGTACCGGAGGACTGGATGCACCTGCTGACTCCATATGTGGTGCGTGTTTCTGTCAAGTGTCAATGTGCAGCGGTAGGATGGAGTCCGGCGCAGGACACAGAACTGAGTAAACAACGTACTTTACTCAAAAAAATAAACAACACTAATTTCCACGCAGGGAAAACACACCAGCTCACATAAGTCTTAGACACAAAACAAAGAACAAACACGTACAAAACCATGTGGGAACCAGAGGGTTAAATAGGGAAATAATATAATGTAATGGGAACCAGGTGTGTACAATCAAGACAAAACAAATGGAAAAAGAAACGACGACCGCCGAACGCCGCCCAAACAAGGAGAGGCACCAACTTCGGCAGAAGTCGTGACACTGTGGTAAGACTTAAAGATTGCTTAACACCAGCGTAACCCATCGAACTTGAAGGAGCTGGAGCACTTTTGCCTTGAAGAATGGACAAAAATCCCAGTGGCTAGATGTGCCAAGCTTATAGAGAAATACCCCAAGAGACTTGCAGCTGTAATTGCTGCAAAGGGTGGCTCTACAAAGTATTGACTTTGGGGGGGGGGGGGGGGGGGGGGGGGGTTAATAGTTATGCACGCTAAAGTTTACTGTTTTGTTGTCTTACAGTGAGGGAAAAAAGTATTTGATCCCCTGCTGATTTTATACGTTTGCCCACTGACAAAGAAATGATCAGTCTATAATTTTAATGGTAGGTTTATTTGAAAAGTAAGAGACAGAATAACAACAAAAAAATCAAAAAGAACGCATGTAAAAAAAAATCTAAATTGATTTGCATTTTAATGAGGGAAATAAGTATTTGACCCCCTCTCAATCAGAAAGTGGCCTAGCCAGTCTCCAGACCTTAATCCCATAGAAAATCTGTGGAGGGAGCTGAAGGTTCGAGTTGCCAAACGTCAGCCTCGAAACCTTAATGACTTGGAGAAGATCTGCAAAGAGGAGTGGGACAAAATCCCTCCTGAGATGTGTGCAAACCTGGTGGCCAACTACAAGAAACATCTGACCTCTGTGATTGCCAACAAGGGTTTTGCCACCAAATACTAAGTCATGTTTTGCAGAGGGGTCAAATGCATATACTTTTTTCCCTCATTAAAATGCAAATCAATATATACAATTTTTGACATGCATTTTTATGGATTTTTTTATTGTTATTCTGTCTCTCACTGTTCAAATAAACCTACCATTAAAATTATAGACTGATCATGTCTTTGTCAGTGGGCAAACGTACAAAATCAGCAGGGGATCAAATACTTTTTTCCCTCACTGTATATCTTGTTTTTTCACAAGAAAAAATATTTTGCATCTTCAAAGTGTTGGGCATGTTGTGTAAATCAAATAATACAAACCCACAAAATATCAATTTTAATTCCAGGTTGTAAGGCAACAAAATAGGAAAAATGCCAAGGGGGGTGAATACTTTCGCAAGCCACTGTATATCACAGTGACGCATAAATTAATGGGTTATAGAGCAAACAACACAAATATCACAACATTGGTTGTAATATGGCTGTTTTACTGGCTTGGCTTGGCTTCCCCAGTGATTTTACCCAAGCATCGCTACTGGTCTTCACTAGGCTACACATAAAGTGTCAAATGTATGCCAAGGTCAAAATGTTGATCAATCGTGGCCTGGGGTGGTGTAACGTTTAGGGCAGCTGCCTTCAGCGCGGCTGCGCATACATAGGCCTACTGTGTCTGTGTGGGTTTGATTCCAGCCCATGCCCTTCTGGCACAAATAACTAAATCCCCCTGATTTACTTGATTTATTGACACATTTCAAACACGGAAAATCCAGGAATTTGTTATCCCCCTTCTTGAGTGACCACGCCAGACATTTTTGGATAACATAAATAGGAAACAAATAAAATAATAACAATAGGCTACTCCAACATTAGTTTCCATTCATACAAAGTGTCAGGTAAATTGCCACAGTAGATTTGCCGTGGTAAACTATAAAATACTTTATTTATATTGTACGGAATGCTTGTCAAATAGACAAATTGCCCTTAGTCTGTTCAAAAAGTATTCTGTTGTTCCGGTTACAATACCAACCAGAGGGCGCACATATCTTGAAAGACTTTGGTTGCAAGCAGGATTAAGGGTAACACTGACATCATCTTTTAGGGAGAGGTATTGAGGTGACCAATAATGGTTGCAATTGAGATCAGCTGCGCGGGTGAATTTGGTGTGTATTGATGGTTTAACGAGACATCAGCTGGCGATAATCTAGTGCCATCGATGGTTTCAATAGGCCTCTTGTTACTTGATTATATTTCAATAGGCTACATTCTGTAGCCGTTAGCCTATCCATTGTTACATAATGAAATGTGTGAAAAACGATAATAGACTACTGTGTTTCCCTGGCTGAGTTGATGAGCTGATTCGGGCCATCAGTTGATTGACAGATGTAGGCCTACTGTAGAACAATAAACTTTCCTCCAGTGTGGATGCTCATCCACATTTTATGCTTAGGCTTGGTGGCGACCCGTGATTCAGGAAACCTGTTTTGAGCCCCACCTGTTTATCTTTTTTTTTTGCCTGTTTTGCTTTTTTTTTGTCATTAATATGTGTCACATATCGGTTTGCAAACTATGTAAAGAAAAATTCATTTACTTAATAAAGCCGAATACAAACATGGTCTCTTTTTTGATTTCTTGATTAAGGCAGCTCCAAAATGCAGGTTTTTCAGCCTAGCTCAGTGCTTTCTTTAGTGGTGGGGCAGCCAGCGGAAAATACGGAGTGTAGGGGTTGGTAATGTTCTCTAGTTGCGCTATGATTGGCTCAGTGTTCTGTCACTCATGGGGATACTACGTCACCACAAATTCTACGGGGAAAGCTCGAAAATTCAAGCCCTTTGGGTGCTGCCATTGAGTTACATTAGAAGTGCCCATCAAAGAAGGCTCAAGTTCATTGGCAACAGATAAAATGACATCAAATCACGTTATATGTACCGTAGCTTTAATTGGAGTGATCATGTCAACGTCATACTTTCAAAATCTTAGCCAGCAAGCTAGCAGTCATCATCATGAATCAAGTCGACAATCTAAAGGCAAATCCTTTTCAATCCTTGTCATATGAAGAGAAATTATGAAGATAAATAGATAAAATGTATCTGTGCTCATCCACCATTGGACATATACATTACACAACAAGTTGGAAATCGCAAATTCATCAATGAGTGGTTTGGAAGGAATCAGTGGCTAACTGCAAGCATTGCAAAGCAATCACTAGCCTGCTATTCAGTGGAGTGGGTGTATTGTCCAAGTCTGGGTTTAAGGGTCACTTTTCCAAGCTTAAAAGGATAAACACTCAACATTGGCCATGCTGTCAATCCAGCATGACTTCTGCCGCGTTCGAAACAACTGGAAACTTGGAACTGGGAAATCTCAGACTTCAGTGAGTTCAAGACAACTGGGAAATAGAAAAAAAACGAACTTCGACTGGGAAAATATGTTTTGAACGGTCATCCAACTCGGAATTCCAAGTCGGGAACTCAAGCCTCTTTCTAGAGCTCCGACCTGAAGATCACTGACGTCATGATTAGTGCTTGTTTTTTTCAGAGTTCCCAGTTGTCTTGATAGCACCGTAAATTCAAAGAATGCCAGACTTTGATGACAAAGTTTCTTGACAAAATTTGCCCACAAGGACCGCCGCGCCATCTTCCTGTTAAAGTGAGCACAGTACAACAAGGTGAGTCCAAAAATATATTGTATGCTGCTGCATAAATGAAGTAATATGCCAGGGAGATATGTATACTGTAGCTAAGAAAGCAATACTACGTGTATGTTGTGTAATAAGCTATTAGTAGGCCTTGTGCCTCACTCTAATAATTTGCTGCCTTTTCCCCTAATAACTTAGCCTACTGTTCTGACTTGGTGGTGCACATTTAGCCTAGTTCCTGTTTTAAAGAAATGTCATCATCAAAGAGCTTTCATTGTCTGCTTATATGCCCCCTTTATTTATCCTACGGTTCTGCCTTGGTGTACAGGGAGAATACTGTAAGAAAGGCCCATGTTCTGAATTCTGTCGCTGTACATTTCAATAAATAGTTATATTGACTACGTCCGTCCGTTTAAAAAAAAGGCATTAATAAGGCTGAATAAACTGTTTCGCTGCCAGACAAGGCTCCGCTGATAGCCAGGTGTATTTTTAATTTTTTTTGCCACACCAAGATTTACATGCTAAAATCGCCACTGGTTAAGCTATGTATACTTTGTCAAAATAGTTCTGGTCTTTCGTGTGGATTGAAAGCCTGTATTGTGTGGCTTTAATATTTCATTCCGTAAAACTGTCAAGATGTTTATGTATTTGAGCCTATCCAAAGACGTTTTTGTTGAGCTGACACTTCTATTTTATGTGTAAATTATCAGACTATTCGTTTTACTTGAAAACACTGAAAGAAAGGAAATTAACTTGTGGGCCCAGGCTGGTCACCATATCACCCAGCACTGGGCGCGAACTCATGAGGCTCGGAGCCAGAGCGCACTGCTTAGAGCACTGCACTACAGCAGTTCACAATGCTCTAGTAAGCACTAAGAATACTATATATAGTAATTTTTTATTAATTTGTTTTAAGCCTTCCCCAAACCATAGCATTAACCAAATTAATGCCTAAACTGTTCACCTTTGAGTTGTTTCTGTTTTAACCCTGTAACCACGTGGAATTAACCCTGTAACTACGCAGAATTAATGTGTCAGGATTAGACGTTCATCCATGAGTCAAAGTGAGCCGGATTGAAACCTATCCCAACTCTGGCATATGTGTGCTGAGGTCAGCCAATGTAAGCACTGGACCAAACAGGCACTGAGGAAACCAATAATTTATTCTGCCTATTGCTTGCCTTCAACCTACAAGAAAACAATTGATTGAAAAAAATGATTTTCCCTAACGATAAAATACATCTACCCCCTACAAATATGTCAATTTATTATAATCCAAATAAGAATTCACATGAGACGCGCTGTAGCCTGCACGTAGCCTACAGTACGTAAGGTACAATGTAGGTACGGTGTGCAATTTATACAAACACCGCTTCCAGCTGCCCCCTGGCAGCGATTCAACATTTTTCTTCAGATATTCAAATCCTCTTGCTGCAGGATTATTTTCCTCCTGCTACAAAAGGAGTCAATCCAAATTGGTGGCCTTCAATAACCTCCTTACCCAATCCTGACTTAACACACACATTCTTCACACAGATTCAATTAAACACTTAACTGTAGCAGATGCAATGGTGGTATGATATGAAATATTATGGTGGTAGGCCATACAAGCTCACAGAACGGGACGCTGAGTGCTGAAGTGCGTAGCGCATAGAAATTGTCTGCCCTCAGTTGCAACACTCACTACCGAGTTCCAAACTGCCTCTGGAAGCAACTTCAGCACAACAACTGTTCATTGGGAGCTTCATGAAATTGGTTTCCATGGCCGAGCAGCCGCACACAAGCCTAAGATCACCATGCGCAATGCCAAGCGTCGGCTGGAGTGGTGTAAAGCTCGCCGCCATTGGACTCAGGATAAGTGGAAACGCGTTCTCTGGAGTGATGAATCACGCTTCACCATCTGGCAGTCCGACGGACGAATCTGGGTGTGGATGCCACGAGAACGCTACCTGCCCCAATGCATAGTTTTAACTGTAAAGTTTGGTGGAGGAGGAATAATGGTATGGGGCTGTTTTTCATGGTTCAGGCTAGGCACCTTAGAACCAGTGAAGGGAAATCTTAATGCTACAGCATACAATGACATTCTAGACAATTCTGTGCTTCCAACTTTGTTGAAAGAAAAAACTCATATTTTTCCCAAATAATTCATAAAAGACAAAGAAACAAAAATCTATTTGCTCCTTTAGTCAGTTTCAAATGTCAACTCCGATCCGTACAGGCTCTGGGGCCTGAGAAGGAATTAAGACAGTGCAATGTTTCAGCCGTCAAGTCCTGGAGACCCTAGAACCTTACAACTCCAGATACAATTCTGGCCAGTTTCTTGGACTTCTTGTTAGTTTGGGCAGTACAATTAATCACATGTGCAATAACGCCACAAAATCCACCTTCTTCACGATCAGCATATCAATTTCCCTCAACTCTTGAACTACACTCTGAATCTCCACAGGCTGCGGAGCATGCACCACCATATCTTCAGCTCCACTCTCTCCTTCAACTATTTTGCATGCCTCTGTGTAGGAGACCTGCTGTACTGCCCTGACACTTGCCACTTCAAACTCCTTTACCCTTACCAGGCACTCCGGGGAATTGGGAACGTGATTTCCAGCACAATTGCAACACCGTACATCCTCGGATTCTTCAACAGCATTCCTTCGGCGCACACTTGATACATGGCTATACCTTTTGCAATTCCAGCAAAACAACGACTTGGACATGAAAGCTCTCACCGCATATCTCACATATCCCAGCTTCACATGTGAAGAGAGATACTCTTTGACAAACATCAATAATACCTGCAGGCTTCCTATTTTCTTCCATCCACTAAACTGTTCAGACGGTGTGCTCTAATTACTCCTGATATGTTCCTTGTAAACCACGGGGCCTCAACATCCCAAAATCGAAACTCTCCACTTAATGCCTTCTCCTGCTCTTTCAACACACAAGAAATCTAAACGAAACCACTTCTGGTCACGCTGACCGACTCGAAATTTCCTAATGCATCCTTTACCATCCTCGATACTTCAAACGGATCTCCCAAAAAAGCATAATTGTTAGTGAATTGTACTCCAACAAAAACATATGTTCATTTACAGCTTTAGCCCTTTTTGTTCCATTTTCCTTTATCACTGTCTTCCACTCTTTTCCACTAGTTTTGCTCAACGCACCATCAGATTCAAGTTCGTCCATCCACCTTCCATATTCCTCCACTCCGGAAACCGTCATCCTTCTTGTCCTCTCGGTCTACATCCCAAATGGCACCCTATTCCCTTTATTTCGTACTACTTTTGACCAGGGCGCATAGGGATCTGGTAAAGTAGTGCACTATATAGGGAATAGGGTGCCATTTAAGATGCATCCTAGACTGGCACGTCAGAACCACCCACCAGCTCCTCAGGCCTGTTTCAAACCCCCCCCCCCCCACCCTTTTGCCCTCAGAACAGCCTCAATTCATTGGGGCATAGACCCTACAAGGTGTCGAAAGCATTCCACAGGGATGCTGGCCCAGATTGACTCCAATGCTTCCCACAGTTGTGTCAAGTTGGCTGGATGTCCTTTGGGTGGTGGACCATGCTTGATACACACGGGAAACTGTTGAGCATAAAAATTCCAGCAGGGTTGCAGTTCTTGACACAAACCGGTGCGCCTGGCACCTACTACCATACCCTGTTCAAAGGCACTTAAATATGTTGTCTTTCTTATTCACTTTCTAAATGGCACACATACACAATCCATGTCCCAATTGTCTCAAGGCTTAAAAATCCTTCCTTAACCTGTCTCCTCCCTTTCATCTACACTGATTGAAGTGGATTTAACAAGTGACATCAACAAGGGAGCATGGCTTTCACCTGGATTCACCTGGTCAGTCTATGTCATGGAAATAGCAGGTGTTCTTAATGTTTTGTGCACTCCGGGAATAGGACGCAGCCAGAGAGGATTTCTGCTCCATGGGCATCGCTGGAGTCAGGCTTTCCACTCCGCTCTGTTCTCTCTGCCCCCCTGTGGGAGATAATCTTTGGGCCTTATTTGTATTCATTTCAGGTGTCTCATTAACCACAAACCAATGACGTGTCAGGCTATTTGCTTTCAAATCTATTGTGAGTTGCATGAATCGAGCCTGGATGCCTTGTCTTTTCCTCACTTGCCAGCTCTATGTCACATAGTTGTTTATTGTATTCACAAGTCGGTGTTTAGCTCATTAAAGAAACTCACGGTGAATGTAGAACAGAAATATGTTTTTCTGAGCTTTTGGAGACAGGATGAACGGATAGTAGAACAATAAACTATCATCACGGGCAACAGCTAAGGACTTGGAAATAAAATGGAAGAATTAAAATATTGAATATATTTTGCAAATTGCCTCTGCCTTAAATGTCATGGAGGAAAAGTTAGAATATCAACAAAACGTTTTGGAACCGCTTTCTTAGTGTCACAGATTCTGCCGAGGCTGCTCCTCCTCCTAGTTCGGGCAGGCTTCGGCGTTCGTCGTCCCCGGAGTACTAGCTGCCACCGTTGAATGTTTCTATGTTTGATTGCTTTTGTCTGTCTATTACACCTGTGTCCGTTTGTGTCTGATTACGTGTTCTATAAGTTGCCTGTTTTGTATTGGTTAGGTTGTGTGTTGTTTTTCGCCTGTCCGTAGTGCTGCGTGTTTTTTCTCTGTTTTGTTGTTTTATTGTTTTACGCATAGTTTGCGTAATTGCTCGCCTCTGTTTTGTTTGAGGCCGATCATTGTATCTTTGCCTTGTGGTTTCACAAGTAAACTTTGTTGGACTAGCTTCGGTGTCCTGCGCCTGACTCCCACACCACATACACCTCAGCCTTGACAGAACAACACACCTGTATGGAGTCAGCAGGAGCAGCGGCGGCACCCAAGTCGCTGGAGGATCGGATCAGCGACCAAGACACCATGATCCGGCAACTTGGGGCCGCCATGAACGAGGTGTCCAACACTCTGCGCCGGTTGGTTACGGGAGAGGTGCCCACGCCTTCTCACACCATACCATCACCAACGGCCAGTCCTCCTCTCCCAGCACCGGAACCCAGTGGCATTCGGCTCTCGCTCCCGAGGGCATATGATGGTTCTGCAGCCGGGTGTCAGGGGTTCCTCCTGCAGGTGGAAATCTACCTGGCCACCATACACCCAGCGCCCTCGGGATACGAGAGCGTCTCCGCCCTCATCTCCTGTCTATCCGGCAAGGCGTTGGAGTGGGCCAACGCCGAATGGAGGGGAATAGACGCCGCTACCATCACCTACGCGGAGTTCTCCCGCCGCTTCAGGGCTGTGTTCGATCATCCACCTGAGGGGAAGGCGGCAGGGGAGCGTCTGTTCCACCTCCGACAGGGGAAGAGGAGCGCACAGGAGTTCGCCCTGGAGTTCCGGACTCTAGCGGCGGATGCGGGGTGGAATGAGAGGACCCTCATCGACCATTACCGGTGTAGCCTACGAGAGGACGTTCGTCGTGAGCTGGCCTGCAGGGACACCAACCTATCCTTCGACCAGTTGGTGGACATCTCCATCCGTCTCGACACCCTGCTGGCTACCCGTGGACGTCCCGAGTGGGGGTCGTTCATTCCACCCTCCAGCACCTCCGAGCCGATTCCCATGGAGCTCGGAGGTGCTGGCGCTAGAGAGAGGAGGAGAGAGAACCCGAGGGGGGCCATCCCCTGCACCAACTGTGGCCGTGGAGGACACACTGCGGCCAGGTGCTGGGGAGGGTCTCCTGGGAGAGGGGACAACAGGTCACGCACTGGGGAGTCATTTCAGGTGAGTAGGCGCCCCACTTACCCAGAGCTCTCTGTTGGTCACATGTGTATACCTGTGAGATTTCCACAGGTGGCACCTCATTCCCAGCATAAGGCGCTAGTAGATTCAGGCGCAGCTGGGAATTTTGTTGATCGTGAATTTTGTTATAGGTTAGGAATTCCCCTTCGGCCGGTAGAAGCCCCCTTTCCTGTTCATGCCCTAGACAGCCGGCCGTTGGGGTCGGGGTTGATCAGAGAAGTCACAGCACCACTTAAGATGACGACGCAGGGGGGTCATGAGGAGATCATTCAGTTTTATCTGATTGACTCTCCTGCGTATCCCGTGGTGCTGGGGCTTCCCTGGTTAAGCGCCCATGATCCTACCATTGCGTGGCAACAGAGGGCTCTTATGGAGTGGTCTGCCCAGTGTGTAGGGAGATGTCTAGGTGTTTCCTTAGGGGCGACCTCGGTAGAGAGTCCGAACCAAGTGCCCGCAATGCGCATTCCCCCTGAATATGAGGATTTAGCACTTGTGTTTAGCAAAACAAGGGCAACACGGCTACCACCTCATAGACAGGGGGATTGTGCGATAGATCTCCAAACAGGAGCGGCACTTCCGCGGAGCCGTGTGTATCCCCTGTCTCAAGAGGAGACAGCGGCTATGGAGACTTACATAGCCGAGTCCTTGGCACAGGGATACATATGGTCCTCCACTTCCCCGGTTTCCTCAAGTTTCTTCTTTGTGAAGAAGAAGGACGGGGGTTTGCGCCCGTGTATTGATTACCGTAGTCTCAATCAGATCACGGTTAAGTACAGTTACCCTCTTCCACTGATTGCGACTATGACAGAGTCATTACGCGGAGCGCGGTTCTTCACAAAGTTGGATCTCAGGAGCGCGTACAATCTGGTGCGCATTAGGGAGGGGGATGAATGGAAAACAGCATTTAGCACCACCTCGGGTCATTACGAGTATCTCGTCATGCCATACGGGTTAATGAATGCTCCTTCAGTCTTCCAATCCTTTGTTGACGAGATTTTCCGGGACATGCATGGGCAGGGTGTGGTAGTATACATCGACGACATCCTAGTGTACTCTTCTACACGAGCCGAGCATGTAGCCCTGGTGCGCCGAGTGTTGAGGAGACTGTTGGAGCATGACTTGTATGTCAAGGCAGAGAAATGCTTGTTCTTCCAGGAGTCCGTCTCCTTTTTGGGTTATCGGTTGTCCGCGTCTGGTGTGAAGATAGAGGTTGACCGTGTGTCGGCCGTGCATAATTGGCAAACTCCAACCACTGTAAAAGAGGTGCAGCAGTTTTTGGGTTTTGCTAATTACTACCGGAGGTTTATCCGGGGCTTCGGACAGGTTGCAGCTCCCATTACGTCCCTGCTAAAGGGGGGTCCGGTTCGTTTGCAGTGGTCAGCTGAGGCGGACAGGGCATTTGTCAAACTGAAGAACCTGTTCACCTCGGCTCCGGTGCTGGCGCATCCGGATCCCTCTTTACCATTCCAAGTAGAGGTAGACGCGTCCGAGGCCGGTATTGGGGCAGTCCTGTCGCAACGGTCCGGCACGCCACCTAAGCTCCGCCCCTGTGCGTTCTATTCTAAGAAGCTCAGCTCGGCGGAGCGTAATTATGATGTAGGGGACAGGGAGCTGTTAGCTGTAGTCCAGGCCCTAAAGGTGTGGAGGCATTGGCTTGAGGGGGCTCAACACCATTTCCTCATTCTGACTGACCACCGTAACCTGGAGTACATCCGGGCAGCTAGGAGATTCAACCCTCGTCAGGCTAGGTGGAACATGTTCCTGACCCGGTTTGTTTTTAAGATCACATACATCCCAGGGTCCCAGAACGGTAAGGCAGACGCCCTGTCCCGGCGGTATGACACAGAGGAGAGGTCCATTGAGCCTACTCCCATACTGCCGGAGTCTTGTCTGGTGGCTCCGGTGGTGTGGGAGGTCGATGCGGAGATCGAGCGGGCACTGCGTACCGACCCTACTCCCCCCGAGTGTCCTGTGGGGCGGACGTACGTTCCGCTCGAGGTTCGTGACCGCCTTATTTATTGGGCTCATACATCACCCTCCTCTGGACATCCAGGTATTGGCCGGACAGTGCACTGCCTTAGCGTGAAATACTGGTGGCCAACGTTAGCTAGGGATGTGAGGGTTTATGTCTCCTCCTGCTCGGTGTGCGCCCAGTGTAAGGCGCCTAGACATTTGCCCAGGGGAAAGTTACATCCCCTGCCCGTTCCACAACGACCATGGTCCCACCTCTCGGTGGATTTTGTGACCGACCTACCCCCCTCCCAGGGGAATACCACCATTTTGGTCGTTGTGGATCGGTTTTCCAAGGCCTGTCGTCTCCTCCCAATGCCGGGTCTCCCTACTGCCCTACAGACCGCTGAGGCCCTATTTACCCACGTGTTCCGGCACTATGGGGTCCCCGAGGATATTGTGTCTGACCGAGGTCCCCAGTTCACCTCCAGAGTCTGGGGGGCGTTCATGGAACGCTTGGGGGTCTCGGTGAGCCTTACCTCGGGGTACCACCCAGAGAGCAATGGGCAGGTTGAACGAGTCAACCAGGATGTGGGTAGTTTTCTGAGGTCCTATTGCCAGGGCCGGCCGGAGGAGTGGTCTAGGTATATCCCCTGGGCAGAGATGGCCCAGAACTCTCTCCGCCACTCCTCCACCAATTTAACACCTTTCCAGTGTGTTTTAGGGTATCAGCCGGTCCTGGCACCATGGCACGAGAGCCAGATCGAGGCCCCTGCAGTGGATGCGTGGATTCGGCGCTCGGAGGAGACGTGGGACGCTGCCCATGTCCATCTGCAGCGAGCCATCCGTCGACAAAAGGCGAGCGCCGATCTCCACCGCAGTGAGGGACCGGTATACGCACCAGGAGATCGAGTCTGGCTCTCGACTCGAAACCTGCCCCTCCGCCTGCCCTGCCGGAAGCTGGGTCGGCGGTTTGTGGGGCCCTTTAAAGTCCTGAGAAGATTGAACGAGGTGTGTTACAGGTTATAACTGCCTATTGATTACAAGAATATTATCCCCTCGTTCCATGTGTCTCTTCTCAGGCCGGTGGTAGCTGGCCCACTCCAAGAAGATGAGATAGGAGAGACCCCTCCGCCCCCTTTGGACATCGAGGGGGCCCCGGCGTACAGGGTCCGGACCATCTTGGACTCGAGGCGCCGGATGAGGGGTCTCCAGTATCTCATGGAGTGGGAGGGGTACGGTCCGGAGGAACGGTGCTGGGTGCCTAGGAGGGACATCCTAGATCCATCCCTCCTGACTGAGTTCCACCGTGGGCATCCCACGCGCCCGGGTCCGCGTCCTCCTGGCCGTCCCCAAGGCCGGGGTCGGCGCACGGCTGGAGCCGCGCGTCAAGGGGGGGGTACTGTCACGGATTCTGCCAAGGCTGCTCCTCCTCCTAGTTCGGGCAGGCTTCGGCGTTCGTCGTCCCCGGAGTACTAGCTGCCACCGTTGAATGTTTCTATGTTTGATTGCTTTTGTCTGTCTATTACACCTGTGTCCGTTTGTGTCTGATTACGTGTTCTATAAGTTGCCTGTTTTGTATTGGTTAGGTTGTGTGTTGTTTTTCGCCTGTCCGTAGTGCTGCGTGTTTTTTCTCTGTTTTGTTGTTTTATTGTTTTACGCATAGTTTGCGTAATTGCTCGCCTCTGTTTTGTTTGAGGCCGATCATTGTATCTTTGCCTTGTGGTTTCACAAGTAAACTTTGTTGGACTAGCTTCGGTGTCCTGCGCCTGACTCCCACACCACATACACCTCAGCCTTGACACTTAGAACACCTTTCTAGGAACCCGTTTCGAGGAACCCCTTAAGGAACCAGTTTTGGAGAACACTTAGTTATGAAGTCCATTATGGAATTAAGAATACAACTTTTGCTTTCTAGCACCCCGTAGAGGGTGACTGTTGTCGATGTGTGCAGAGGGTCCCTGGTTCAAGCCCAGCTAGGGGCGAGGAGAGGGACGGAAGCAAAACTGTTACACATTTTTAGACAATACTTACAGTATTCAAAACAGCTTACCAATGCATTAAGGATAAAGCTGCATGCTCACTGTGTACAGTGGACATAACCCACAATAAGACTTATAAAACAACAGCTCATAACTATAAATCCATAAATGCTTACTAATAGTTTCATAATGAATTGCACACAGGTGGTTCACAGCAAATGTTATTTTCCTACAGTTTTCTAATCTCTCCAATACAATCTCCTCTGGACACCACACATCAGCACATAAGGAGAACCTCATTGAGTGGTAGAGAGAATATGGAGTGTGTGTAAGGGAGTTCTACCTGGTTGCCTGCAGCTCATTTCTCCCAGGGCAGGATTGGGCTGGGGGTCTGGAGGGAGCTATGGGGGGATGCATTGTTCTGTCACACTTTTGTCCCTCAGATATCAGAGGGGTATACTACAAAGCAGGCTCAAGGAGTTAGCCAGCTAACTTGCCTGAATATTCTGAAATAACTTTTGCATTTTTTGAAAGATAAGCTTGGAATGTGCATGGTCTAATTGACTCAACAACCAAAAATACAACACATATATATGTTAAGCTTTCTAATGAACCAAAAAAATCTACTGTTATTTCTGGTTGTTTATCAAAGTTAGCTGGCTAACTCATTGATCCTACTTTGTAGTATACCCCTCTGGTTTCCTTTCAGCCTTCAGCCTGTCCAGATAGCATATGAATGGGGTGCAAGGAGAGGGGAACAGTGGTGGAGTTAGGCTGTAGGACTGTGGGGGTGGTACACAGCACTGATCTTTCAAAGAAGACAAAATTAAATAAAACATCTTTGTGTTTTGGATTAGACCGTGTCCGCGTGGGTCAGGTTTTCACCTCTCTGTTCCCTCTCAGATAGATATGGAGTGTATCCCAAATGGCACCCTATTCACAATTTTGTGCACTAGCATTGACCTGGGCCCATAGGGCTCTGGTCAAAAGTAGTGCACTATAAAGGGAAGGCTGCCATTTGGGAGGCACATTTGGGCTAAGCAGAAAGGTAAGGAGAAGCAGTGACATGGAAAGGGGGAAATCCTGAATGAATTTTGCATCCGTGATTATCCACGGCCGCCGAGTCTCTTGCGGGTCTTACATGTCTCTGTGTCTGTGGGCACAGACACATATAAGATACTTAAGGTGCTTAAGAGACATGTAAGATCCTTAGTGTTTAAGGTTACTATAAGCTCCACTTTGGAGTATCGTTTGGAGTATTGTTTTGGTAACATGATATCCTCGCCGGTCCCATTCACATTCACAAGTGGGCGATAGCAACATTTTTAATTTTTGTCTTTTCATTTTGTAAACAACAAGGAAGAGTCACCTTCCCTTGCTAGTAGTAGCCGGCTGGCAGCCTGGCTAGCTGGCTTTAGCCTGGCTAAAAGCATAGCAAGCTAGCTAGCTAGCCTTTTTAGCTTCCCAAATCTCCATGTGAAATAATCAGATTCATAATACAAAAATATGCCCTGGCAAATATTCTTATACTTGCAGGTGTAACCAAAACCATTATTCCAGTTTTATATGCTACTTGTGTATTCATTCCCATATCAGCTAAAAATAGAATGTCATGTTTTGGTTGTGGAGAAAAAGGAACATGACTAGCTAGTTGGCTACAGCAGGTTCTACCATTTCACAATAGCCTGTAATCACTAGTTATTACTTCTAAACAAAATACCTTTTTGGGTGGATTCTTGGGTTTAGTTGGCAAAACACTGCAAGCTAGCTAGCCTTTTAGCTTCCCACACCTACATGTGAAATAATCATATTTAGAATTAAATAATGTGCCCTGGCAAATATTCTTATACTTGCCAGTGCAACCTACCACATTATCCCAATTTGATGTGCTGCTTCAATGTATTCGCTCTCAGATAAAAATAGAATGTCATCATTTTTAGTAATGCAGAAAAATGGCTATCTGTTTTAGCCTAGAATAACTTTATCACTTTTTTTGTTAAATATTGGGGGGAGATTCTATAAGGCTACAATGTTGTTTGGTTTATTGTTTGAACAGTCGCTGAAATTACATTTAGGTTGTCAATGCAAAATAGGCTACTTTGATGAATAGCCTATATTGCCTATAGATCAGATCAAGGAACCAAGCGACAACACTGCCCCCACAGCAGCGGAAGGAATGATACCTCAGGTCTCAATCTCCAGGTAGAAGAAAACTGTGTTGAATGCCGGAGCGTATTACAAGGAGCCGCCGCTTTTGTGACGAAAAACGACATTGCAACACTGCGCTATGCTCCGTCGGCCCACTCTATGTATTCTCTGTAGATGCCTTTAAAGTCCATTATCTGAGGTTGTGAAGAGGTTAGGGAAAAGAGGACCTCTTCCAATTCAATATTCACAAGGTCAAGAGTCAGAGGTGGTAAGGTTGGTTAAATTGTGGGTGCTCTTTTTTTGGGATAATGCATACCCGATTGGGTATGGCTTCATGGTCTGGCACACATTTATTTTATCAGGGACAGAAATAACATGCAAGGCTGCAGCGGCCAGCCCAGCTGAATCTCTCTCCATAAATATTGAACACAGGGAGAGAGAGGAGAGAGAGGATAAGGATGGGCCTTAGCCTGAGCTGCAGCTGATAAGCTAAAAAGAATTAAATTGGACTTGAGAGCCCCGAGTCCATTTGAATGAGTTACAGAAGGAAATAGTACTCTCTATGCAGGGGAGCAAACAACATGAAGCATTATTTGATCAAATCTTCATAATCAAATCAAATACCCCAGTTGGTCTGACAGAGAAACCCAGAGGTTGGTGTTCTGACAAGAAATTCATAAGAAATATATTATATTTTTCTTTCTGATTCCACGTGTTGTTAATGCTTTTCTTTTCACTTCACAGGTAAACAGACTTTTTCTAATCTGGAACGAGAATTATAGAGATTATTATATATGTTTTCTAATGACTGCCACACAGTCAGTGAGCTTGGTGAGTGGATGTCTCCTCCTGACAACTGTATCCATCCATGGATCACACATGTAATGTGTACAGTAGCTTGGCTGATGGGCGACCACATGCCTGCACCTATCAGCGAATCACGCATGTCTCTCCATCTGCATTTATGTAACTCAGTCGCACAGCTAGTCATTTGCTTTTCGAGAAGGAAAATACCTGATGTTTTCATGTTTCTCTATAACAGTGGTCACCAACTGGTTGATCGCAATCTAACCCTAGGCATTCCCAGTCAATCACCAAACATTTCTCAAGTAAAGCATTTTTTTTTTTTTTGTCTTGCGCTGTTGGTGCACCTCATTCAGAAGCCCTGCGCGTCGGGTAGGCAAAGTGTTTCCATTTTAAACCATTTCATTTGACTGAAGGGACAAACGGCACTTAGGTTATGGCTAGAAGGGATCCAGCTTTTGTCAAATTAACGTCAAAAGTAGATTTCTTTGCATTTTAGCTAACCCTAACCCTTTTCCTAACATTAACCTAATTATCCTAACCTGCTACGTTAATTCTCATAACCTGCTGCGTAAGTTCTCCTAACCTGCTACGAAAAGTCAAATCTGACGTTAATTTGACCAAAGCTGGATCCCTTCTAGACATGACCATCCACCTACCCGATGGACCAGGAGAGCTAAATCAAGTGCGCCTAATGTCAACACTGTTTTTATTCAACACTTTTACAAAACATAAAACAAGCTTTTCCCTACCTCCGCTCACACTACAACCAGCACTGCAGCTGCAATGAATGAGTAGTCAAGTGTATCGATAAGCCTGCGTTTATTATTATTAGCAGCTCGTCGTGTCTATTTTACTGGAACATTTCACTTTCTCTGGTCATAGGAACGTGATTTGTGCATGAGGCAGAAATAATGTGGTGCGACTTGAGTTTCGCCATCAGGTGGAAGACAGTCCCCTCTCTCTGGTCAGTCTCATCGGAGGAAAGGAGAGAGCAGAGACCGTGAGAGGTGGACCCTCTGCTGCTCTCTCCCTCTGCTGAGACTGACCATCAGATGCAGGTACCATCAGTCCAGTAAAATAAAAAAGCAAATGATTTCAATTTATGCTCAGCTGTGCCTCGCAAGCGATACAACAACTGATCTATTTTGTTATCATAGCTTGAGTTTTGAAGTATAATATGGTCTGAGAATAACAATATTTGCAGGCCAAGCATAGCCAATATGCTGTGATAATGCATTAGGCGTACTGCACAAACCTCATTACTACAGAACAGTTTTGTTTTGTTAATGTTGCCGTACATTCTTTTTAAAGCCATACATTTTTTAAGTCATGTAAAAAAAAAAAAAAAAAAAAAAGTTATTCCGCTACCCAAGAATAGTAAAGCCCCCTTTACTGCTCAAATAGCCGACCAATCAGCCTGTCACTAACCCTTAGTAAACTTTTGGAACAAATAGTGTTTGACCAGATACAATGCTATTTTACAGTAAACAAATTGACAACAGACTTTCAGCACGCTTATAGGGAAGGACATTCAACATGCACAGCATTTACACAAATGACTGATGATTGGCTGAGAGAAATTTATGATAAAAGGATTGTGGGAGCTGTTTTTTTTTATTTCAGTGCGGCTTTTTACATTAGCGATAAAAGTTTGCTGCTGGAAAAACGTATGTGTTATGGCTTTACACCCCCTGCTATGTTGTGGATAAAGAGTTACCTGTATAACAGAACACAGAGGCTGTTCTTTAATGGAAGCCTCTCCAACATAATCCAGGTAGAATCAGGAATTCCCCAGGGCAGCTGTCTTTGAGTAAAGCCAGTGTGTCTATGAATGCAGATGACTCAACACTTTACACGTCCGCTATTACAGCAAGTGAAAGAGCTAACATTAATAATATGCATGTCAATCTCTCATGGCACAAAGTAGAGGAGAGATTGACTTCATCACTACTTGTTTTGTAAGAGGTATTGACATGCTGTATTGTAGATATGTGGGAGTAGAGTTGTGGCCTGAGGGCACACACTTAATGTGTTGTGAAAAGTGTTATGAAATGTAATGTCATGTAATATTTTTTATTGTATATAACTGCCTTAATGTTTCTGAACTCCAGGAAGAGTAGCTGCTGTCTTGGCTTCAGCTAATGGGGATCCTTAATAAATGAAAATACAAATGCTCTCTGTGTGTGAACAGGATCAGTGCTGTTGAAACCAATCATATCATTCTGAAGCCTTATGGAATTTGTATAAAGCACAACTGTCAGAGTGTGAGAGGCTGAGAGAGTGTGTGTGTGTGTATGAGTGAGGGAGTTCGCCAAGGATGTCTACTATCCTGATAGCCATTTGGTTTACTCCTACTTTGTACTAATTTTCAATCTCCTCCCTTTTCTAACTGCCATGTATGGATTTTCACATCATCAGAGCGTCACCAGAGCGTGACACATGCTGAACGCGGAATGAGGAGAGTTCAGTTTGTTGTTTTGAAAGCTTCTGGAAAAGTTTTTCCTTGACAAAATGTCTGTTTACCAGCCTACCTGTATAATTTGGATCCTGCGACTCGTCATAGCCTCAGTTGCTGGGGCTGCTACTATCTGTCCCAAGATACTGTCAAACCCTAAAGTCTGAAGAGCTGCTGCTTGGCGAAGCAGCTAGTCTAGCTGCTAGCTTTTAACCCAGCCAGGTTTCCTTGACAGTTGGAACACAGCCCGCGATGTGGTTAGCTCTTGTGGCTGGGACCGCATTTAGTCCCGAGCTTGTGTCTGTTTAAATCCTTGCTGTTTGTTTCTGTTTCCATCAGCCCTGCGAGGTGTGCTGGCTGGAATTGCGTGGACTACAAGTATTAGCCTGCATTGCTACCATCATACTTCCTAAAGTTAAAGAAGTTGGAGTAATGGAGAGGACAATGTTTCACTATCACAGGTGCATGATCTTTTAAATCAACCAAAATATGTCTACAAGCAATTGTTAAAGTAACAGAGCTTTGTCCATATACTGAATCTGGTCTCAGAGCATTTCGTATTATTCTGTACGTAAATCTGTGACACTCCATTTAGTATGATATGTATTCATTTGTCGATGTCCATTACACATTTCGTATGATATGTTATGAATTACAATCCGTATTATATGTTACGAATTTGCAAAACATACAGTATGTTACGAATTTGCAAAACATATGATATATTATGAATTCTAGCTTGGTGGCTAACGTTAGCTAGGCTAGGGGTTAGGGTTAGGGTTAAGATTAGAAGTTAAGTTAAAGGGTTAAGGTTAGGGGAAGGGTTAGCTAAAAGGGTTAAGGTTAGGGTTAACTAGCATGCTAAGTCATTGCAAATTGCTAATTACCTAAAATTACAAGTTATAGGCCCACCCATCCTCCACGACCAACCACCCTACTTTTGTTATTGCCTTAAGTAACCATCTTCTTATGTAACCATACCAAACGTAGCATTTCATATTAATTTGAGTGTCCCGGATTTACATTTACTATGTTACGTCTAGTCTATGAGACCAGGCTGAAATACAGGTGTACTCAACTAACAAAAGAATGGACAATCTGACCAGAGAGGTGCCAACAAGCTGTAAGTCCACGTGATATGGCGTCAGCACTTCCTGTGAATCATTATTACAGATGACTAGGAAAACAGACTATCTAGAGGGACAATCCAGGAGGAATAACATTGATGTGGATGGTATACCAGAGTATCCACATGAGATCTGGACAGAGTCTGAGGGGAAGGTGAGAAGAATTATCACCGAAAAGCTGCAGATGGATCATAGAAAGATTGAGGTGGAGTGCGCCCACAGGTCTGGAAAACCTGTAACCAGCCCAGGTGACAGACCCAGGACGATACTTGTCAAGTTCCTAAGGTTCAAGGACAAGATGGCTGTTCTGGAGAGAGCCAAGAACTTAAGAGGTACCAACGTCTTCCTCAACAAGGACTTCTCTGAAGCTGTGCGCCAGAGGCTGAAAGAAGTTATCCCAGCTATGAAAGCTGCGAGAGAGCGTGGGGACATTGCTTACATCCGCTACGACAAGCTCATTGTCCACCCTTCCTCCCAAATGAGTGAGAGAGCCAAGCTTCAGGGTCAGTAGCTTCAGCCCAACATCACACACATACACACACATGCACCAATTGACACTCACAAGTGCCTGATTGACTATTTTTTCTCCATATTATGTCTATCTCTGATGAGCTACCAAGGAAAGGGCTAAGAATAGCCCATGTTAATATACACTGAGTGTACAGAACATTAGGAACACCTTCCTAATATTGAGTTGCACCCCTTTTGCCCTCTGAACAGCCTCAATTAATTGGGGCATGGACTACAAGGTGTCGAAAGAGTTCCGCAGGGATGCTGGCCCATGTTGACTCCAATGCTTCCCACAGTTGAGTGGTGGACCATTCTTGATACACACAGGAAACTGTTGGGCATGAAAAACCCAGCAGCGTTGCAGTTCTTGACAAACTCAAACCCATGCGCCTGGCGCCTACTACCATACCTCATTCAAAGGCACTTCAATCTTTTGTCTTGCCCATTCATCCTCTCATTGGCACACATACACAATCCATGTCTCAATTGTCTCAAGGCTTAACAATCATTTTTTAGCCTGTCTCCTCCCCTTCATCTACACTGATTGAAGTGGATTTAACAGGTGACATCAATAAGGGATCATAGCTTTCACCTGGATTCACCTGGTCAGTCTGTCATGGAAAGAGCAGGTGTTCCTAATGTTTTGTACACTCAGTGTATGTAGCCTTATTTGGATAATATGTGTAAAATGCTTGATAGTGTGTGTGATGTTAACAGAGAGGTCTATTTTCTGGGTGATCTGAACATTGACTGGTTAGCAACTAGCTGTCCTTTCGAGACGAAGCTTCTAACTGTGACTAATGCCTTTAATATGACCCAGGTTATCACTCAACGAACTAGAGTGCATACCAATAGTGTTGGATCTGTGACATCCACTTGTATTGATCATATCTTCACTAATGCTGCAGAGCTTTGCTCCAAAGCAATATCAATTCCCATTGGCTGTAATGACCATAACATTGTGGCAATAACAAGTAAAGCCAAAGTCTCAAAGGTTGGGCCTAAAGTAATTTATAAGAGATCATACAAAATGTTTTTTCAGGACTCTGAAATTGTAAATAAGGAGTTACAGTCAGTATCAGAATGGATGATTAATGATAAACTGTTAAATACATCTAAAACTAAAAGCATCGTATTTGGTTCAAAACATTCTGTAAGGCCTAAACCTAAACTGGTGATGTGCATAAAGGGTGTGACCATTGAGCAAGTTGAGGAAGCTAAACTCCTAGGTATAACATTGGATGGTCAATTATCATGGTCATGTCATATAGACAAAGTTGTCTGTTAGCAAAATATGTTCTGTGTTTTTGACACAAAAATCTACAGTACTAGTTGTTCAGGCTCTGGTCTTGTTCCATCTTGATTACTGTCCGGTAATACAGTTGAAGTCGGAAGTTTACACACTCTTAGGTTGGAGTCATTAAAACTTGTTTTTCAAGACACAAATGTCTTGTTAACAAACTATAGTTTTGGCAAGTCGGTTAGGACATCTACTTTGTGCATGACACAAGTAATTTTCCCAACAAATGTTTACAGACAGATTATTTCACTGTATCACAATTCCAGTGGGTCAGAAGTTTATAAACACTAAATTTAGCAGACACTTTTATCCAAAGCGACTTACAGTCATGTGTGCATACATTTATTTTTATTTTTGTGTATGGGTGGTCCCGGGGATCGAACCCACTACCTTAGCGTTACAAGCACCATGCTCTACCAGCTGAGCTACAGAGGACCACAATAGTAGACTAAGTAGACTGTGCCATTAAACAGCTTGGAACATTCCAGAAAACGATGTCATGGCTTTAGAAGCTTCTGATAGGCTAATTGACATAATTTGAGTCAATTGGAGGTGTACCTGTGGATGTATTTCAAGGCCTACCTTCAAACTCAGTCCCTCTTTGCTTGACATTATGGGAAAATCAAAAGAAATCAACCAAGACCTCAGAAAAAAAATGGTAGACCTCCACAAGTCTGGTTCATCCTTGGGAGCAATTTCCAAACGGCTGAAGGCACCACGTTCATCTGTACAAACAATAGTACGCAAGTATAAACACCATGGGACCACGCAGCCGTCATACCGCTCAGGAAGGAGACACGTTCTGTCTCCTAGAGATGAACGTACTTTGGTGCGAAAAGTGCAAATCAATCCCAGAACAACAGCAAAGGACCTTGTGAAGATGCTGGAGGAAACAGGTACAAAAGTATCTATTTCCACAGTAAAACGAGTCCTATATCGACATAACCTGAAAGGCCACTCAGCAAGGAAGAAGCCAAAGGGGGTACCTTGCAAGCCGAAGAACACCATCCCAACCGTGAAGCATGGGGGTGGCAGCATCATGCTGTGGGGGTGCTTTCCTGCAGGAGTGGCTGGTGCACTACACAAAATAGATGGCATCATGAGGAAGGAAAATTATGTGGATATATTGAAGCAACATCTCAAGACATCAGTCAGGAAGTTAAAGCTTGGTCGCAAATGGGTCTTCCAAAACGACAATGACCCCAAGCATACCTCCAAAGTTGTGGCAAAATGGCTTAAGGACAACAAAGTCAAGGTATTGGAGTGGCCATCACAAAGCCCTGACCTCAATCCTATAGAATATTTGTGGGCAGAACTGAAAAAGCGTGTGCAAGCAAGGAGTCCTATTGTGGAAGTTATTGTGGAAGTTATTGTGGAAACTTGTGGAAGGCTACACAAAACATTAAACCCAAGTTAAACAATTTAAAGGCAATGCTACCAAATACTAATTGAGTGAATGTAAACTTCTGACCCACTGAGAATGTGATGAAATAAATAAAAGCTGAAATAAATAATTCTCTCTACTATATTATGACATTTCACATTCTTAAAATAAAGTGGTGATCCTAACTGACCTAAGACAGGAATTGTGAAAAACTGAGTTTAAATGTATTTAGCTAAGATGTATGTAAACTTTCGACTTCAACTGTATGGTCAAGTGCAGTGTAGTGTCGAGATAACGATGCTAATTATGCTGTGATGACAAGAAATCCGCTGACACTGTCCTCGATTATAATGGTTTATTACATCAAAGATGTCAGCGTCAATTTACAGATTTCTGCAGAAAATCCGGAGAACAACCAACCCAATCTCTAATATGTTATTTCTCCCCGTCCTTTGTTCCAACCATGGTATTTATAATATGTAACATAATATGGGTGTTTTCTACAGACCAATCCCTGGCCTTCACATAACAGACTCTCCTCTGTTTTAGGGGGCCCCTATAGTAATGCTTTCCAGATGCTTCCGCAAGTAGAGCCAACTTCCTCTAACACACCATTTGCAAACGTCAGCAAAATCATAAACTGTTTAGATACTACATATTTCCCCCCTTCGAGACTAATTAAGTCTCAAAAACAAAAATAATAGGATTATGACAAATAACAATTTTTCTTAATGAGTAACTTTAGCAATAAACCAAAAACACATTTTTCTATGGTGTGTAAATAAATTTCTATGAAATATGAACAAATCTTTATGGAGTGTGAGAGCGAAAAACCTGAAACCTGTCTGGCAGCTTTCTTTCCAAATATCCATCAATCAATCAAGACAGTAAAATTCTCCCACGGCCCCTCTGCCCCAGGCGACCACCTAAGTACTCCAGATCAATTTATACATCTTTATCAATGCATTTTCAACTATGATGCAATTGAATACACATGAAAGCCTCAGAAAACAAAATACACTCAAAAATGTCCACATTCAGGCTGGTCGACCCATCGGACCCTCCTGTGGATTCTCTCTGTCCCTGCCTAGACCCAATATCCCTAAGCATCTACGAAATAAACAAAAACATCTGAGGTCCCCACATGTACCCAACAACAGAAAATATCATTCTTCAAAAATTAATACAGAAAGAATATGACACAAATGATGTATTACACATGCAAATATGTCTATATATATATATCATTGCATACACTGGAATGTAGTCCACAACACTGCATCTCCTCAGCAGTGTCGACTTTTAATGCAACGTTGATGATGGAATCTGAACATTTCCACACATTCCTTGTTCCACTTCCTCCAGTCCATTCATATTGTCCATGTTTGAGTATTTGAATCCCCTCTACACATTCCCCCATATGCTTCTGGAAGAAAAGAAAACACCAACCAGTATCTTTTGCAAAACAACATATGCAAATTTAAACATCAATATCAACAATAATATAAAAATGATATATAAAATGAATCACATTCCATTTCCCCCCTTTGATTCATAACAAAATACTAAATATCACAATAATATGTAAAGACATGTGAAAAATGATCGGATATTCAAAATGGACATCTATCCATCAATACTCCATCCAGTCCCACTTGTTTATCTCCATCTAGATCAGTAACAGTTAACAACGGCATCTGAGTGTTGTCTCCAGGCATCACAACTCCAACCCATCTCAATATCATAGCCTTCGCAAAAGTCAATAACAAAGTACAAAAGCAAAACATCACACACAGCGCTACAAGAGCGGCCACTAAAATCTGAACTATCACTGCTCCCACTGGGCCTAACTGATCTTGCAACCAAGCCTTCGCTGACCATCCAGCTCCTTCAGATCTACCAAACGCATCCCTTATATTCTTCAATGCATCTATAACACTAGTGATATTATCGGAACTATCAGGGATCAAAGTATGACAATCATCCCCTGTCAAGTTCATAGCCAAACATAAGCCACCTTGTTTGGCTAAAATATAATCAAGAGCCATGTCATGTTTCAACAGCGTCAGTCTGTGACTTCTTTGAGTATTTGACAGAAGGTTAAACCCTCGTATCGTTTCATTTGCAAAACCCTGCAAAGTATAGGTAATATTATCAATGTGATCTGCCAAAAATGTTACACCATACCATGGAAAAAGTCCAAGTCCCCACTTCTCTCCTAGACTTATCCTCCAATGGTAGGATTCCAGACTATGAAATTGCGCCATTTCCCTTTTCACCCTATTTCCAGACCTAGATTCAGATTTATCTGTGTCCGGTGCTTCCCCTCTTTGAATGGTAAAAACCTCATATGGAAGCTTCAACGTCGACATGTAACAACATCCTGTCCATCCATAGGGTAAGAATATATATGCTTTATCACCACAAACCCACCAAATATCTCGAAAATTCCCAATAGTCACATTGCCAGGCAAAAGCTGATCTTTCACCATCAAAGTCCTGCTCTTCTTACTAAATGGAACATAACAAGTTACTTTATATTTCTCATTACTAACCTTACGTTCATGCTTACCCAAAGTCATCATATAATCATCACAATCTGATATTCCCATAAACATACCCGGTCCATCATATGTTTTATTTGAACAAAAACAGCTTTTAGCCCTCACAGGTTTCACCTCCAATGCTTCAGGAATAGCTGTTAACTGATTTTCCTTCCGATCTAACAAATTCACATAGGGTAATTCATTTAACCAAGAACAATTAAATCTAGGCCTAAACAAATGCTTTGACAACGACATCATTATATCTGTTAATGATTGTTGCTGATACAACAGCCATGATAAAGCATAAGATTGACACGTAGTTGATAGAGGTTGAGCCACCGTCTCTAAGATTGAACCCCATGTGCCTGGTGCTGGAATTCTCAACAGACATGGACCCTCAAGATTCCTCAATGATCTTACAGAATGAGTTAACTGCTGGAACCATAGATTCCTACCTGCCCATCCATCTTTAATTTGCAAAACAGAAGAATCAAATCCATATGCCTTCCATTTAATTTCTCTCTTCCCTAACGAGCGGTATTGATCAGATATATCTTCTGGTGTTCCATCAAAATTAAAGAACTCATCCTTTACCTCCGGGATAGTATTCTGCACTATTTCAGATGAATCTACATCATTCTCTACTACCATCTGCTCTCCTATTTCAACACTATCCTTACTACCATTCACAGCACTCACCATCCGTATGATAAACTTCTGAGTCACTCTTACTACATCCTTTAGTTTCAGAAAAGTTGTTGTTGGTGTCTGTGTCACATTTCCGAAATGTGTTATCGCCGTCGTAACATTAATCTCTTTCAAAGTTACTGTTAAAATAGTGGCTTTAGTTGATGTATAAACACTCTTAATTATTTCCAGTGGCAAAGTGACAGATATCCTCTGTGTATTATTTACTGTTGGAGTGGCTACTGTAATATACTGCTCCTGAACTCCTTTGGTGACTGTGGAAACTTCAGCAGACTTTAAATCTTCCATTATAAGCATCACCTTATGAGTTACATAGCCTTGTAACCAATAATTCTTAACCGGAACAAATTTTAACGCTGGCTCTAAATAAGTACACGTATATTCTCCCTGATCTTCCCATGTAACATTATGCAAAATAAGTGAGCAATCACTCATAACCCTCTTCCACTTCATATCGTTGTACAAAATATACTTCCTTTGACTAGATGAAACAGCTTCTACTTCTGGTTCTGATAACAACACTTCTTCTCCATAATTATCTCTCCACGTGGGAGGAATGTCACCACCCCCACTGCGTCTCTCACATCTACAAGGAAGATGAGTTGTACCACCCATCCTAACCCTAATGACAGTCTTTTCTTCTAAAATTGGTGTTGGAGCGATTTTCTGAGGTGCCATTGTAATCAAATGTGATACATTTATAGCTTTAATAACTGTCAATGTTGAAAGAGTTGAATTGCTTCTCACTGTTGTTGTATTAGGCTGAAGTGTTGATGTCATTGTTGTTGATTCATCTATTTTCCCTACAGCTTGGAGCTCTTTACTTGTATTTCCATCTATCACCACTAGTCTCACTACATTAACTCTCAGTCCCAACTCTAATCCCTCACTTTCAAACTGTGGATTATAAAAAATACATTTATAATCACCTTGATCCTCCTGCTGGGAATTGTACACATAGAGACTGCAATCACCCTCAATCTTCAGTCTTCTCTTATCATTCAGCAACGCATACTTTCTCAATGCAACTGCTCCTAACAGATCTAAACTCCTGCCATATCTATCTTCCCACTGAACTCTACATTTCCCTTCACCACTGTTCTATCTCGTGCACTGACATGGAAGCTGAGCTGACTTTCCTGGAGTTACTTCAACCCTAGTTTTCGTAAGGTTTTGGTCTGACTTTTCTCCTAACTGGTCTGGGCCTACTTTGTCTAACCGAATCACCAGCTTCTCCTGTAACAGAGTTGCCCTTGGTGATCTCCGCTGTTTCACATTCCACTGAAATATTCCCTGTTGTTTCTGGGACGTATTGAAAATCAATGTCCCCAAATCTCCTTTCCTTTCCATCCATTGCAGAGTCATCTCTGGCATCATCAGAAGTGTAAACATTATCATCAACGTTGTCCACAACATGGACAATCGCTCCTTCTGGGTTTTGACTCTGGATATTGTCATGCATCCCTCCTTCTGCCTGTTCTCCCCTTTCTTCATCCTGCTCTCTTGAGCCTTCAACATTCTGTCTCTGCGCGTGGCACCTCTTCTCCAGGCGCTTTAACACAATGTGACAAATTATACCACGTTGGAGACCCTTTAACCTGGACAGCTGTTCCAGTACTACAAACAACTTCAAATGGTCCTTCACGATGTTTGTTATACCACTTATTTCTAAATACCTTCACGAACACCTTGTCCCCAGGTTGCACTGTACTCCTTTTTTGCTCATCAAGCTTTGCTGCACCTCTTCTTTTCTTTGCCTGTCAGAAACATATGTGGAAAACTTTTTATGAAAATTGGCCATATACAGTGAGGGAAAAAAAGTATTTGATCCCCTGCTGATTTTGTACGTTTGCCCACTGACAAAGAAATGATCAGTCTATAATTTTAATGGTAGATTTATTTGAACAGTGAGAGACAGAATAACAACAAAAAAATCCAGAAAAACGCATGTCAAAAATGTTATAAGCTGCTCCTAAAATTATGCAACATGAACTGAGTTGAACTTTCTTTGGTTGATGTGTCACGCTCGTCGTAGGGAATAGATGAAGAGGACCAAGGCGCAGCATTACAGGCAAACATACTCTTTAATAGAGACACGGTCAAAACAACAAACGATACGTGACAGTTCACGGTCAAACATAAACAGACTTGAAACAAAATCCCACAAACACGAATGAAAAACCGACTGTTTAAATATGGCTCCCAATCAGAGACAACCAGCTGACAGCTGACACTCGTTGCCTCTGATTGGGAGTCACTCAGGCCAACATAGAAATAAGCAAACTAGACCCACAACCTACAACACAAAACATAGAAACTAACACCCTGGCTCAACATACGAGAGTCCCCCGAGCCAGGGCGTGACATGATGACTCAACCATTCCTCTGAGTTCGATTGGGCAGCATTCTTGAAATACTTGAGCGTACAATGAAATTGATATTCCCGAAGCCTCGCATCTGCCATATTTGCCACAATGAATTTCTCCCATATCTTAGCCTGCTTCAAAAAATCTTCACTGAGATTTCCAATCCAGAATACTGAAGAAGAATCCATCTCTGTCATCATCAACAATTGGTAAACCTTTTCCTTTGGCACTTCTACCTGTACATTTTTATTGTACAATTCAATCTACACAATGCATCTCTTCCCAACAATGCAATAGGTGTATGTTCTGATACCAGTATGGGTATTGTAATTTTCTGATTTTCATAGCAGAGCTCAATTGGTTCCGTAAGAGGAATCAGCTGTTTCACTCCCTCAAATCCAATTGTCCTAATTAGTTGATTGGACATATGGAGATGTGTAGCATCTTCAGGCCGTGCACAGGTAAAAGCAGCTCCGCTATCCGCCATCACTTCCAATGGTCGGTTGTTTACTTTCACCTCAATTGTTGGATCTTTTTCCGGTCCTGATGCTACCAGCTGACACCACCCTTTCAGATATTCTCGGCACCCCTAGAATCCTTCCTCCAGGCCCCTATAAGGGTTCACCGGTCCTCCAGATGATCTTGACTGGCCCCTGTATCTTCCTCTGAAATTCCCTCTGGTGTTTCCTCCTGGCCCATTACACTCACAGCAAAGTGACCAACCTGTCCACAATCATAACACACTTCTGAAGATTGCTGGAAGTATGGCTTAAATCTTCCTCCTCTTCCTCTTCCTAAGCCTTCTCGTCCTCTTCCTCTCCAATTCTGTGTCTGTCCAGAAACTGGCTGTGGATATGAAACAACTGGTACCGCTATTGGTTGCTGGTACAATTGCGGTTGGAACTGGTCCGGTTGAAGCTGTGGCAGTGATTGTTGATTTGGTGCACACTGATTCTGCATAACCAAAGCTTGTTTCTTCTCCTTCTTATTCTCCACCAGTTGTATTTGCTAGAGTTTTCTGAGAGTTTCTTGGTCCTGTTCTTTCTGGTTGTGTTCCTTTTTCCGGTACAGATCCACTTGATGGGCTATATGATCTGTATAGACACCTTTTGTCATGCTTCCAAGTCCAACCACCTCTGCCAGTTTGCTCCTTACTGGTGAGGGCAGTCCCATCTGCAGTTTAGCTCTCAAAATTGACTGCTCAATTTGACTCACATCTGGATCATTTCCGGTAATATTTCTCCACACTTGATGAACTCTTGACACATAGGCTCTCTGATTTTCTTGTTGTCCTAGTGGGTCAATCAGAATGTTGTCAGGATGCACATTTGTTGGAAACGTATCTTTCAGTGCTCTCCACAGCCGATTTCTACTTGCAGCCAACAATTCAGGATCATTCACCGCAGTCCCCACATATCTATTAAGTCCAGCTCTCTGAAAAATGTCTTCCATATCTGGAATCCCAAGGAGATTAGCCAAAAGTCTCTTAATGTCTCCTATGGCAGACTGTGTTCCCACCGTAATTTCTTCCAATTTTGAAATCCAAGGATATGCTTCATCTTGAAGAGTAGGCAGCTTCTCAAGTATATCTGACATATCGGTATTCTGAAAAGGCTTATACTCCAGGTTCTGTCCTCGAATTATCACTGGCATCATCTTCTTACTTGTGCTCTCTTTTCTTGGCCTCAATGTATACCTCTTCTCCAATTATTGGGATCCTTTTTTCAGCAGTTTTTTCTTCTGTATCTTCAGCTTCTTGAGTTGTTCTTCCAGTTCTCTTACTTCTTCTAAATTATTGGCCTTATCCAGGCATGATACGCATCGGTCTATATCTTTTTCTATTTCTTCTGTGCTAGTCATTGTAGGATAAAATCCTCTTGAATATGAAGCACCTTTAATCTCCAAATCTTTATCACTGTCTTCATCTTCACTTTCATCAGAACTCGAATCTCTTGTATTCTTCTTCTTCCAACTTCCATCACCCCTTCTTTCCGCTCTGGCCAACCTCCGTCTGATTACAGGGTCATATCCACCCATGATCTCTTCTGAATCACTCTGATCATCATCATCATCATCATCTTCAAGTTCCATCCTCCTGAACCTCACTCCACCCTTAGTTTCCAGACATCTCGTTTTCTTCTTACTTTTGGAGTTTGGATTCATCTTTATGGTCGTTTCTGCTTGTCCTCTCTCTATTATTCGTTCATCTTCATCTCTGATGCAATAATCACCCTCCTGAATGATCATTGGAAGCTAAGGATAGATGTCCTTAAACTCTACTTCTTCCTCATAAGGTGGGGGTCTTTTTGCTGAATCCGTATGTGAGAAAGATGTATTGACTTCTGCCATTAGTTTTTCTGTTACCTTCACCTCTTTTGCCATTTTCTCTATACCTCTGTCTCTTTTATTGTGAATTATTTTATTATTATTACTATTTTAAACCAATTAATTTGTAAACCAAAAAATACTTTAGACTATGTAGCTTATGTTTCCCTCCTATTTTATTTTAATTTTTTTGTTTCTTCTTTTTTTTAAATTAATTAATTAAATAATTAATTAATCAATATTTAATTAATCAATATGTATTTATTGTTATTAATTAATTAATTAATTAATTAATTTTTATTTTATTTTACCAAATTATTGATTAGTGGCAATCTTACCACATTCGATCAGGAAAAGTAAATGAAAGTAGTCAACTTCAGAGCAATCCAAAAAAGAAAGACCTGTAATCCAGCAACACTACAGCACTCACAAATCAATTGCTTAATAAGCACCCAATTACCTTAATTTTACAGAATAATGTCAGTGCTGGATTTCCAACACAACTCTAATCAAACCAACCCATGCACAAAAAACTCCAATGTGCAATTCTTAATTACATCAATTGATCAGTCTGTTGCCAAGTCCCTGTTAAATTGTCACAACATGAAATATGCTAGGCACACACAATATCCTCTATGGGAAAGTACGTTTTGTGAACAGAGCAGTACTGGCCTTGATTGGACTGGATCCGGAGCAGCACACACTGCCGCGTGACGCACTCGTCAGCACCTCCTCTCTCTCTCTGTCTCCTCCTTCTCGTCTCACATGACAGGAGAACAAAGGAACAGACAAGAATTTAGTCTTTTATGCACTCACTGGGTTATTTCAACCATACAATACCCTTTTAGACATACCTATGTTCACATTCGCGCTAAGAAATAAGCAAACAGCTTAACTCAGGAATATTATAAATAGCTCAATAATATTTTTTTATTTTTTTATTTTTTTATTTTTAATCCGTCAACATATCTCTCATTTATAAATTCAATAGATCTCAATCAAATAGTTTAATAATTAAGCAACAGCCGATTTAACAAACAGAATACTTTATTCGTGTGTAAGTCTCCCCCTCCTTCTCTGTCTGCATGTCACAGCAGCTCAGTGCAGGCAGGGGAGTGGCATATTTACTCTACGTAACTATAAACTCATGCGCAGTTCATTCACCAGTGCGATTTCAGAGTGAAAGGAGCTCTCCCAAGCAGCTCTCTCCAAGCTAAACAACAGAAAGCAGACAGACCAGCTGTCCCTCCGTTATTTCCCAACACAGACAAACAGTAACACTTAACAAAACTCACAAACCAACACAGAACATAGAACACAAATCCTACTTCGAAGTTTCTTAACTTCACTTATCCTAATCTGCAGATGTATAGTTATTTTCTTAGCCATTACAATAATCGTCTCCCAGGGGTTCATAGTTTTTTTTAACAATTATTAACGTTCTCTCTAATGGAGACTCATAAGATTTTAACCTTAACGTCCTCCCAGGGGCTCATATATAGTTAACAATTAGTAATGTTCTCGCTAATGGAGACTCATAAGATTTTAACCTTAACTAACATATTTCCTTACAAAAAACTAAAACCCCTGTTGTCATAGCCTTAGTCGACACACAGCAGAGACCTCCCCTTTTGTTCACACACGCACAGGCTCTCTTCCTCACACACACACACAATTCAAGAGGAATGCATCCGTTCCTACGGTCCTCTAAAGCATGCTACCGTCGCTCCTTATTTCTCATTCTTCCTGCCTAAATTTCTGCTACCTCGAGTTGCAGATATTCAATGAGAGGTTACTTCGAACATATACCTCGTCAACTATATGTCGAGGGGTAACATGCAATCGAATGTATCTACCACAAACTCGAGGTAGGATTTTCGGCCCATCCTAATGATCTCCTCTTTTGAGGGCTTCCGTAGATCAGCGACGTCCTAATTAGTATAAATTTTCCTTATTTCCTGGCCTTATTCCTTCATGCTATTCCTTTTCCCTTTAATTTTATTCAAGCCAAAAATATCCATGTGCCCAGTGGTATCAATTCCTATAGACACTCCCCCCTGTTTGCGTTGTTTTCAATGCAAACTAATTTAGAAATTTAGAACGGATTCTCATCACACAGCAAATAACAGCAAAGCGCACACACAAGTCCTTTGACGGTGCAGTCCTTCAACGCACACACACACACAAGCACACGAACTGACCAGCACCCAAAGTTTGTGAGAAAGCTCACCGTATCTGCATGCCTCTTGAGCGGGAGTCAGCTCGGTGCCCATGAATGGAACGCTGAGAAAAGACGCAACACGTCCCAAATTCCTCGTCGCCATTAATGTAGTGTCGAGATAACGATGCTAATTATGCTGTGATGACAAGAAATCCGCTGACACTGTCCTCGATTATAATGGTTTATTACATCAAAGATTTCAGCGTCAATTTACAGATTTCTGCAGAAAATCCGGAGAACAACCAACCCAATCTATAATATGTTATTTCTCCGCGTCCTTTGTTCCAACCATGGTATTTATAATATGTAACATAATATGGGTGTTTTCTACAGACCAATCCCTGGCCTTCACATAACAGACTCTCCTCTGTTTTAGGGGGCCCCTATAGTAATGCTTTCCAGATGCTTCCGCAAGTAGAGCCAACTTCCTCTAACACACCATTTGCAAACGTTAGCAAAATCATATAATAATAAGCCATTTAGCAGACGCTTTTATCCAAAGCGACTTACAGTCATGCGTGCATACATTTTATTTTGTGTATGGGTGGTCCCGGGGATCGAACCCACTACCTTGGCGTTACAAGCGCCGTGCTCTACCAGCTGAGCTACAGAGGACCACACATCATAAACTGTTTAGATACTACAGCAGCAAAGAAAGACCTAGCAAAGCTGCAGCTGGCTCAAAACAGAGCAGCACATATAGAACTAACATCAACAACATGCATGCCAGTCTTTTCTGGTCGAGGGTTTACGGGAGATTAACTGCTTCTCTTCTTGTTTTTCTGATAAATATTACTTTTGTGAAAATTCCAGATTTTCTGCATAATCAAACAACATTCAGCTCAGACACCCATACATACCCCACAAGACATGCCACTAGGGGTCTCTTCAGAATCCCCAAGTTAAAATGAATTCAAATAAAATAAAATAAAATGTTATTTGTCACATGCGCCGAATACAACAGGTGTAGACCTTACACTGAAATGATTACTTACAAGCCCTTAACCAACAATGCAGTTCTAAGAAAGAATACCCCAAAAATATTTTTAAAATGAAACAAAAAAAAAGACAAACAATTATTTTAAAACACACAATAAAATACAATATAAAATTACACGAAATAAAAGTAACAAATAATTAAAGAGCAGCAGTAAAAATAAAAATAATGAGGAATTTCACTGCGGGTGTGAAAAGGGGGATTGTGGGGATCTATTTTCTTACAACTAGATGTGATGCCTAGCTTAGAAAGACTACATTAATGATTAAACATAATAGGTTTGTGCTGTGCTGATATAGATTGTTTAACATAACAAGCTGTGATTAATGTGAGGAACCGTTAGGGGGTAGGCTGAGACAGACTTGTGACTCACACACACACTGCCTCTTTGTTAAACCGCTCAAGGACATGTGTTCTGCTACAATGAAGAAGAACAAACTATGTCTGAGGTTGCTGATTCGAGACAAGTTGTAAAGATAACAACTAATGCCCGGCAACAGTGAAGCGCCAAGGGCCTGGGACCAGCCTGTGCGCCATCGATAGGTTGGGTAAGTTTAAACCACACCCAGCCTCTACTCTGACAGGCCCAGCAGGGAGCGGGAATTATCTCTGTCAGAGTATTTAAAGAAGAACTTATGACAATGGCTCAGTTCTCTGTCTGCCCTGCATGGTTTTTCAGTGGGCCCGTATATACGAACATCATATTTACCATTCAAGTGTTTGCATTAATTAAAATACTAGTCTATTTTAGAAGACGTGTATTGACCTCTTTTTGTTCCTATACCAGATTTGAATTGACGCAACTTGACACTATGCATATATAATACACAGAGAGTAGCAGCGTAAAATAGAAGCTGTTTAGAAGCCTCTTGGACCTAGACTTGGCACTCCGGTACCCCTTGCCGTGTGGTAGCAGAGAGAACAGTCTATGACTAGGGTGGCTGGAGTCTTTGACCATTTTTAGGGCCTTCCTCTGACACCGCCTGGTATAGAGGTCCTGGATGGCAGGAAGCTTGGCCCCGGTGATGTACTGGGCCGTGCGCTCTACCCTCTGTAGTGCCTTGCGGTCGGAGGCTGAGAAGTTGCCATACCAGGCAGTGATGCAACCAGTCAGGATGCTCTCGATGGTGCAGCTGAGAACCCATGCCAAATATTTTCAGTCTCCTTAGGGGGAATAGGCTTTGGCATGCCCTCTTCACGACTGTCTTGTTGTGCTTGGACCATGTTAGTTTGTTGGTGATGTGGACACCAAGGAACTTGAAGCTCTCCACCTGCTCCACTACAGCCCCGTCGATGAGAATGGGGGCGTGCTCGGTCCTCTTCTTATTCCTGTTGTCCACAATCATCTCCTTTGTCTTGATCACGTTGAGGGAGAGGTTGTTGTCCTGGCACCACACGGCCAGGTCTCTGACCTCCTCCCTATAGGCTGTCTCGTCATTGTCGGTGATCAGACCTACCACTGTTGTGTCATTTGCAAACTTAATGATGGTGTTGGAGTCGTGCCTGGCCATGCAGTCATGAGTGAACAGGGAGTACAGGAGGGGACTGAGCGCGCACCCCTGAGGGGCCCCCGTGTTGAGGATCAGCGTGGCGGATGTGTTGTTACCTACCATTACCACCTGGGGGCGGCCCGTCAGGAAGTCCAGGATCCATGGCAACACACAGTATTATACAGAGCCATGATCGCATGGAACTCCCTTCCATCTCCAATTACTAAAGCAAACATTAGACTACATCTCATGATTAAACTACATCTCATGGAATGGAGGGGACTGTGAGGGGACATGCACACATAGACACACTAACGCACACATAGTTTTTTTATTTGTATTGTTTTTTTGTTTTATTGTTTGTATATCGTTGTATTTTGGATTTCTGTGACTGTCCTTGTCTGTCAGTGTATCAGTGTTTTGTTGCTTGTCATGTTTTGTGTTTCTTGTGGACCCCAGGAAGAGCAGCTGCTGCTTCTGGAAAAGCTAATGGAGATCCAAATAAACAAAAAAATAAAAAGAAACTCATTACGATTTCTCAGGTAGTGTATTTGGTTGTGATAGTGCAGCAAGCTGTCCAAGAAGTTCATCATCGATGTTGCATAACTTAATCATCGATGTTGTATAACTTTACAGTCATTTCTCTCTAAGCTCAGCATTTATTGTTTGGGAACTCTGAGTTATTGAACTGTAAATGCATCACTCTTCTGTACTTTATATATGATATGTGGATCAAGAATATTTACTTCAGGTCAAATGCATCTTTACTGCCATGTTTCAGGAACATGATGCATGGTGCCGGGGATTTTCTCGTCATGGAGGATAGGTCTCATCCCAAATGGCACCCTATTCACTATGTAGTGCCCTATGGGCCCTGGTAAACAGTTGTGCATTATGTAGGGAATAGGGTGCAATTTAGAATGTAGCCTAGGTCTTGGCCTGTGTAAAAAAAACAATTATCTTGTAAAGCATATCTATCTCTACTGATCTAGCGGTGGTATCAATCATCCAGCCAGACTGTTTTTCCTCTACACATCCTTCACTCTATTTTGATATGTGACTCTTTTATAAAGTTTATAACATGACAGAAAACTATGGGTGAGGAATTACATTTAGCGGTCAAACCAGGCCAATCCAGACATAGCTGACTCTGAGAAACTCTTATTGCTCTGTATTGGCTGTGCATCATTAGTTTCTGTGGGCTGAGTTGAGGGGATTTGAGGAAAGATTTGGCTAATGCTTTGAGGGAGAGTGCTGGAGCGTGTCGTTGGCCTACACCTGAGTGCTGGAGCGTGTCCTTGGCCTACACCTGAGTGTTGGAGCGTGTCCTTGGCCTACACCTGAGTGTTGGAGCGTGTCCTTTGCCTACACCTGAGTGTTGGAGCGTGTCCTTTGCCTACACCTGAGTGTTGGAGCGTGTCCTTTGCCTACACCACGGTCTGGGGTCGTTCTCCCCATGTCACCTCTGCAGGACAGAATCTTCTTTGAAGGATTCAATTGATTGTTCACTTGGCACCCTGCCAAGCCCTACCTCGCAGCCTGTTTTATGAGAAATGGCCCTGAGCGCAATTCATATTAGTGATGGGCACCAACATGGAATATACAGTTGAAGTCGGAGGTTTACATACACCTTGGCCAAATACATTTAAACTCAGTTTTTCACAATTCCTGACATTTAATCCTAGTAAAGATTCCCTGTCTTAGGTCAGTTAGGATCACCACTTCATTTTAAGAATGTGAAATGTCAGAATAATAGTAGAGAGAATTTTTTATTTCAGCTTTTATTTCTTTCATCACATTCCCAGTGGGTCAGAAGTTTACAAACACTCAATTACTATTTGGTAGCATTGCCTTTAAATTGTTTAACTTGGGTCAAACATTTCAGGTAGCCTTCCACAAGCTTCCCACAATAAGTTGGGTGAAGCTGGTGTAACTGAGTCAGGTTTGTAGGCCACCTTGCTCGCACACGCTTGTTCAGTTCTGCCCACAAATGTTCTATAGGATTGAGGTCAGGGCTTTGTGATGGCCACTCCAATACCTTGACTTTGTTGTCCTTAAGCCATTTTGCCACAACTTTGGAAGTATGCTTGGGGTCATTGTCCATTTGGAAGACCCATTTGCGAACAAGCTTTAACTTGAGATGTTGCTTCAATATATCCACATAATTTTCCTTCCTCATGATGCCATCTATTTTGTGAAGTGCACCAGTCCTTCCTGCAGCAAAGCACCCCCACAGCATGATGCTGCCACCCCCGTGCTTCACGGTTGGGATGGTGTTCTTCGGCTTGCAAGGTACCCCCTTTTTCCTCCAAATATAACGATGGTCATTATGGCCAAACAGTTATATTTTCGTTTCATCAGACCAGAGGACATTTCTCCAAAAAGTACGATCTTTGTCACCATGTGCAGTTGCAAACTGTAGTCTGGCTTTTTTATGGCGGTTTTGGAGCAGTGGCTTCTTCCTTGCTGAGCGGCCTTTCAGATTATGTCGATACAGGACTCGTTTTACTGTGGATACAGATACTTTTGTACCTGTTTCCTCCAGCATCTTCACAAGGTCCTTTGCTGTTGTTCTGGGATTGATTTGCACTTTTCACACCAAAGTACGTTCATCTCTAGGAGACAGAACGTGTCTCCTTCCTGAGCGGTATGACGGCTGAGTGGTCATGGTGTTTATACCTGCGTACTATTGTTTGTACAGATGAACGTGGTACCTTCAGGCGTTTGGAAATTGCTCCCAAAACTATATTTTGTTAACAAGACATTTGTGGAGTGGTTGAAAAACAAGTCTTAATGTCTCCAACCTAAGTGTATTTAAACTTCCAACTTCAACTGTATAAATATATACGCTACCGTTCAAAAGTTTGGGGTAACTTAGACATTTCCTTGTTTTCAAAAGAAAAGCAATTTCATTTGTCTATTAAAATAACATCAAATTGATCCGAAATACAGTGTAGACATAGTTAATGTTGTAAATGGCTATTGTAGCTGGAAACGGCTGATTTGTAATGTAATATATCCATAGGCGTACAGAGGCCCATTATCAGCAACCATCAGTCCTGTGTTCCAATGACACGTTGTGTTTGCTAATCCAAGTTTATCATTTTAAAAGGCTAATTGATCATTAGAAAACCCTTTTGCAATTATGTTAGCACAGCTGAAAACTGTTTTGCTGATTAAAGAAGCAATAAAACTGGCCTTCTTGAGACTAGTTGAGTATCTGGAGCATCAGCAATTGTGGGTTCGATTACAGGCTCAAAATGGCCAGAAACAAATAACTTTCTTCTGAAACTCTTCAGTCTATTCTTGTTCTGAGAAATGAAGGCTATTCCATGCGAGAAATTGCCAAGAAACTGAAGATCTCGTACAACGCTGTGTCCTACTCCCTTCACAGAATAACACACACTGTCTCTAACCAGAATAGAAAGAGGAGTGGGAGGCCCCGGCGCACAACTGTTACTACATGATTCCATATGTGTTATTTCATAGATTTGATGTCTTCACTATTATTCTACAATGTAGAAAATTGTACAAATAAAGAAAAACCCTTGAATGAGTAGGTGTGTCCAAACTTTTGACTGGTACTGTATAAGTTCTGGTAATTACAGTGCCTTCAGAAAGTATTCTCACCTCTTGACATTTTCCAAATTTTGCTGTGTTACAAAGTGGGATTAAAATGGATTTAATTGTCTTTATTTTCGTCAACCATCTACACAAAAATATTATGTAATGTCAAAATGTGGGGGGGGGGGGGGAATTCTAACATAAAAAAAAAACGTTCCTAAGTAAAACAGTCATATATCTTCATTAGATAAGTATTCAACCCCCCGAGTCAATACATGTTAGCAGCACCTTTGGCAGTAAATACAGCTGTGAGTCTTTCTGGGTAAGTATCTAAGAGCTTTCCACACCTGCATTGTGCAACATTTGCCCATTATTCTTTTAAAAATTCTTCGAGCTCTGTCAAATTGATTGTTGATTATTGCTAGACAACCATTTTCAGGTCTTGCCATAGATTTTAAAGCAGATTTAAGTCAAAACTGTAACTCGGTCACTCAGGAACATTCACTGTCTTCTTGGTAAGTAACTCCAGTGTAGATTTGGCCTTGTGTTTAAGGTTTTTGTCCTGCTGAAAGGTGAATCTGAAGTTTCAAATTTCCACTTCAACATTTCAGACTTGATTTGCCCTAACAAAAAATGTATTAACCCCTACAAAAATGTCCATTCATTATAATCCACACAATAATTTACATTTCCTGTTGCTGCAGGATCTTACATTTGTAGATCCAGAGGTAGAAAATGTACCGCGTTTCTTCCCTTTCAGATATACAGTGAGGGAAAAAAGTTTTTGATCCCCTGCTGATTTTGTACGTTTGCCCACTGACAAAGACATAATCAGTCTATAATTTTAATGGTAGGTTTATTTGAACAGTGAGAGACAGAATAAAGAAAAAAAAATCAAGAAAAAAATCAAGAAAAACGCATGTCAAAAATGTTATAAATTGATTTGCATTTTAATGAGGGAAATAAGTATTTGACCCCTCTGCAAAACATGACTTAGTACTTGGTGGCAAAACCCTTGTTGGCAATCACAGAGGTCAGACGTTTCTTGTAGTTGGCCACCAGGTTTGCACACATCTCAGGAGGGATTTTGTTCCACTCCTCTTTGCAGATCTTCTCCAAGTCATTAAGGTTTCGAGGCTGACGTTTGACAACTCGAACCTTCAGCTCCTTCCACATATGTTCTATGGGATTAAGGTCTGGAGACTGGCTAGGCCACTCCAGGACCTTAATGTGCTTCTTCTTGAGCCACTCCTTTGTTGCCTTGGCCGTGTGTTTTGGGTCATTGTCATGCTGGAATAGCCATCCACGACTCATTTTCAATGCCCTGGCTGAGGGAAGGAGGTTCTCACCTAAGATTTGATGGTACATGGCCCCGTCCATCGTCCCTTTGATGCGGTGAAGTTGTCCTGTCCCCTTAGCAGAAAAACACCCCCAAAGCATAATGTTTCCACCTCCATGTTTGATGGTGGGGATGGTGTTCTTGGGGTCATAGGTAGCATTCCTCCTCCTCCAAACACGGCGAGGCGAGTTGAGTTGATGCCAAAGAGCTCGATTTTGGTCTCATCTGACCACAACACTTTCACCCAGTTCTCCTCTGAATCATTCAGATGTTCATTGGCAAACTTCAGACGGCCCTGTATATGTGCTTTCTTGAGCAGGGGGACCTTTGCCGCTCTGCAGGATTTCAGTCCTTCACGGCGTAGTGTGTTACCAATTGTTTTTTTGGTGACTATGGTCCCAGCTGCCTTGAGATCATTGACAAGATCCTCCCGTGTAGTTCTGGGCTGATTCCTCACCGTTGTCATGATCATTGCAACTCCACGAGGTGAGATCTTGCATGGAGCCCCAGGCCGAGGGAGATTGACAGTTATTTTGTGTTTCTTCCATTTGCGAATAATCGCACCAACTGTTGTCACCTTCTCACCAAGCTGCTTGGCGATGGTCTTGTAGCCCATTCCAGCCTTGTGTAGGTCTACAATCTTGACCCTGACATCCTTGGAGAGCTCTTTGGTCTTGGCCATGGTGGAGAGTTTGGAATCTGATTGATTGATTGCTTCTGTGGACAGGTGTCTTTTATACAGGTAACAAGCTGAGATTAGGAGCACTCCCTTTAAAAGTGTGCTCCTAATCTCAGCTCGTTACCTGTATAAAAGACACCTGCGAGCCAGAAATCTTTCTGATTGAGAGGGGGTCAAATACTTATTTCCCTCATTAAAATGCAAATCAATTTATAACATTTTTGACATGCGTTTTTTTCTGGATTTTTTTGTTGTTATTCTGTCTCTCACTGTTCAAATAAACCTACCAATAAAATTATAGACTGATCATTTCTTTGTCAGTGGGCAAACGTACAAAATCAGCAGGGGATCAAATAATTTTTTTCCCTCACTGTATATATAAAGGCGGTATAAAGAAGAAAGTATGAAAAAAGTATGGGAAAAAAAGTATGAAAAATGTATGCACTCACTAACTGTAAATCGCTCTGGATAAGAGCGTCTCCTAAATGACACAACAACAAAAAAAGTAAAGATTGTAAGATTTTGTCTAGGTATAAAAAGGATGAGAGAAAGAGGAAAATAGGGTGTTAGGATGTTTAGAAAAATCTTCAGATGCCATATAAATCTTATCTGTCACCTGCAGGCCACCTTTTTCTCCCTATATCAGCATATCTAAGTGGGAGGGAGCCGGGAGAACTACAGATCTCATTTGACCAACATCTTTTTCCCTAGGGATTTTTCCTTCCTGCTTGCAAATTGATCCGGCAGCCCTTCAGCCTTTCAGGAAGCAGCCAAACATCTCCCTCTCTCTAGCCGAGCTCCCAAACACGGAGTCCCAAATGGCACCCTCTTCCCTATACAGGCATGTCATTGCATAACATTTCGAAATGAGGTCCTCTCCAGGACCACTCTGAAATAAAAATATAAAATCACATAATAATCACATAATGATAAGGTACAATGGGGATTTTGTTCTTTTTTTGTGGGGATTTGTTTCTCAGTTTTGTAAATGTATATGAGAAATGAAGACAGTAGTATTTTATCTCTCTCCCCCCCCCCACCCTGCAGTTTGCATTATGTATATGCAACAGTCAAAACTGTTCGCTGCTCTGGCACCCCAATGGTGGAACAAGCTCCCTCACGACGCCAGGACAGCGGAGTCACTCACCACCTTCCGGAGACATTTGAAACCTCACCTCTTTCAGGAATACCTGGGATAGGATAAAGTAATCCTTCAAAAAAATAAAAAATAATAATAATATTATATATATATATATATATATATATATATATATATATATATATATATATATATATATATACATTGTAAAGTGGTTATCCCACTGGCTATAAGGTGAATGCACCAATTTGTAAGTCGCTCTGGATAAGAGCGTCTGCTAAATGACGTAAATGATAATGTAAATATGCAGTCAGATAAGTCTGTGAATCCTAAAAGCAAAGCTTCCCTCAATCATTCAAGTCACTCTCAGTAGTTATCTAGACCATCACACACACACACACACACACACACACACACACACACACACACACACCTCGTACACCCCCAGATTTTAATTGAAGAACCAAGAGAGCTGCTGAAACCTCATTTTGAATGCACAGCCATTGTTAAGGTGACAAAATAGCATCTCTTCGGGGGGTGTGAGTGAGGGTGGATGGGCCGGTGGATGGGCCATTCCCCAGTGTTTTGCAAATAAATGTGCCCTCAACGGCCTTTAGGATGGCCTGGATGATTCACATGGGACAACCCCAAACCCCCTCTCCCCACTCCCCAAACATACACACACACACCAATCAAACCCTCTGTCTGTGCTCAAGATGGTTTAGTCTCAAACCGTTAACCATGTACTTTGCCAGTTAGACTGTAGACTGTAATGGGAAAAAAGTAGTTGACAATGTCATACATTCACTGAATTTCGTTGTTTAAAGAAAGAGATGACTAGAAAAGTATCAAGATTATTGTATCTTAATATCACTCCTTTTTTTTTGCCACTTTCTAGTAAACTATGGTGTACATTTAAAATGAAAAAAAATATATAGACAGTATATATATCCTATTAGGCCCAACTGTGATACACAACACTCTCTGAGGCCTCCTGTACCTCAGTTGGTAGAGCATGGTGCTTGCAACGCCAGGGTTGTGGGTTTGATTCTCACAGGGGGCCAGTATGAAAGATTTATGCACTCACTAACTGTAAGTCGCTCTGGATAAGAGTGTCTGCTAAAGGACTAAAATGTCTGGATTTTACTTCTTTATAAACAACTGAGAAACAGAAGAAGAACCATACATGACCCTCTTACATTTTTAGATTAGTGATGTTTTCAAATGTCATTATCTGCTGACTGTAACAAGAGTTTTGTACAGATATAGAAGTAGATAGTAGAGATTGTGTCATTTAAGGTGATGTGTAACATTCTAACTTCAAATTATTTAGATTGTTTATACAAATGCAACTAAATCAGCTGTTGAAAATCATTTCAACTGGAGATATATGGTTCTTCTGTAAGGCTCGTGAATAATGCCTGAAGGGAACCCATTGGCTATCAATGGCATGTGCATATTGATAAAGAATAGAGGGTATGTGTGACTGTGGAGGCAGGTGAGTGGTTTGAAGAGCAAAAAAGGATTCTCTAACTAATTCCTTTGAGGAGGACTGGTAATACATTTGTAAAACTTCCCCCTTTCAATAAATCATTCTCTAAAGGACCACACACATCACACCGAATGTAGGTCTACCGTACGTCTGCTGATCGTTTGGCACGCTGTGTTTTAGAGACCACACGCTGAAATGTAAAATGTAAAATCGTGTTGCACTCGGTTTTCAAATTACAACTCTTTTCAGAGGTGCTAAGTACTCTCGGCCAGCAAACGCTACACTATATAGAGTATGTGAATACCCCTTCAAATTAGTGCATTCGGCTATTTCAGCCATTCCCATTGCTGACAGGTGTAGAAAATCGAGCACACAGCCATGCAATCCCCATAGACAAACATTGGCAGTAGAAGAGCTCAGTGACTTTCAACGTGGCACCGTCATATGATGCCACCTTTCCAACAAGTATGTTGTTAGTGCACTACTTTTGACCAGGGCCCATAGGGAATCACATAGGGCTCTGTTCAAAAGTAGTGCGCTACAAAGGGAATAGGGTGCCATTTGGAAGGCAGCCCAGGTGAAAGGGGAGCATGTTTATGATGAGGGAACACAGCTGGTCACACAGAGAACTCCTCCACTCCAATTCCCTGAAGTCACACTGACTAGCAGCCTGCCATGAGTGTCCTGTCCTCCTAGCCTAGGGATTGCCATTTACTTGTCACTTGTGAGGTGAAATTCAGTAATTTTTGTGGCATGTGAGTCTATATCAGGCTGAGGAAGAACACAGTTTTTTGATTATGTTATATACAAAGTTTCCAACCACCACCGGCCTGAGGAGAGACACATGAAACGAGGGGTTAATACGGTAATCAGGGGGCAGTAATAACCTACAAGTGACCTTGTTGATTCTCCTCAGGACTTTGAACGGCCCCACAAACCGTGGGCTCAGCTTCCGGCAGGGCAGGCGGAGGGACAGATTCCGGAGAACGGGGGCCTCACTGTGGTGAAGACCGGGGCCTCACTGTGGTGGCGGTCAGCGTTAGCCTTCTGACGACGCACGGCACGCTGGAGGTGAACGTGGGCAGCGTCCCACGTCTCCTCCGCGCGCCGAAACCAGTCATCCACCGCGGGAGCCTCGGTCTGGCTCTGGTGCCACGGTGCCAGAACCGGTTGGTAACCTAAAACACATTGGAATGGCGTTAGGTTAGTAGAGGAGTGGCGGAGAGAGTTCTGGGCATATTCTGCCCATGGCAAGAACACCGACCACTCCCCCAGCTGGTCCTGGCAGTTGGACCGCAGGAACCTACCCACATCCTGATTTACCCATTCCACCTGCCCATTTGACTCTTGGCGGAACCCAGAGGTCAGGCTGACCGAGATCCACAGACGTTCCATGAACGCCTTCCAGACCTTGTACGTGAACTGGGGACCTCGGTCGGACACTATATCCTCTGGTACCCCGTAGTGCCGGAAGACGTGAGTAAAAAGGGCCTCTGCAGTTTGCAGAGCCGTGGGGAGACCGGGCAGAGGAAGGAGGCGGCAGAACTTGGAAAAATAGTCCACAATGACCAGGAAGGTGGTGTTACCTTGGGAGAGGGGAAGATCATTCAAAAAATCAACACTTAGGTGAGACCATGGTCGTTGTGGAACTGGTAAAGGTTGTAACTTACCACTGGGAGGTGCCTAGGTGCCTTACTCTGGGCACACACAGAGCAGGAGGAGACGTACACCCTCACGTCCTTAGCCAAGGTAGGCCACCAGTACTTTCCGGTCAGACAGCGCACTGTATGACCGATACCTGGGTGACCAGAGGAGGGTGACGTGTGTGCCCAGTAGATCAGACGATCACGGATAAGAGCAGGCACGTATCGCAGCCCAGCTGGACACTGAGGTGGAGATGGATCTATGCATAATGCCTGCTCTGCATCCGCGTCCATTGTCCATACTACCAGCGCCACAATGCAGGAGGCCGGGAATATGGGGGTGTTGTCTCTGGGCCTCTCCTCTATGTCATACAGCAGGGACAGTGCATCTGCCTTCACGTTCTTTGTACCCGGAATGTATGACAGTGTAAAATCAAACCCGGGTGAAGAATAGGGCTCACCTGGCCTGGCGAGGATTCAGCCTCCTCGCTGCCCGGATGTACTCCAGGTTACGGTGGTCCGTCCAGATGAGGAAAGGGTGTTTTGCCCCTTCGAGCCAATGCCTCCACACAGTCAAAGCTCGGACAACAGCCAACAGCTCCCGATCACCATTGTCGTAGTTCTGCTCTGCCGGGCTGAGCTTCTTAGAGAAGAAGGCACAGGGGCGGAGCTTGGGTGGTGTGCCTGAGCGTTGAGACAGGACAGTGCCTATCCCTACCTTGGACGCATCCACCTCCACTACGAATGGTAGTGATGGATCGGGATGGGCCAGTACCGGGGCTGAGGTGAACAGACCCTGCAGTTTGCTGAAGCCCCAGTCAGCCTCAGCAGACCAGCGGAGCCGGGACGGCCCTCCCTTCAACAGGGATGTAATGGGAGCTGCGAACTTGCCAAAGCCCCGGATAAACCTCCGATAGTAGTTGGCGAAGCCAAGGAAGCGCTGCACCTCCTTAACCGTGGTTGGAGTCGGCCAATTACGTACGGCTGAAATGCGATCTCCCTCCATCTCTACACCTGAGGTGGTAATGCGGTATCCGATGGACTGCTGGAAAAACATACACTTCTCTGCCTTGGCATATAGGTCATTTTCCAACAGTCGAGCCAGCACTTTGCGAACCAGGGACACATGCTAGGCGCGCGTAGCGGAATACACCAGGATGTCATCGATGTAGACCACCACACCGCGACCAAGCTTGTCCCGAATCACCTCGTTCACAAAGGACTGGAAGACGGATGGAGCTTTCATCAAACCGTAGGGCATCACCAGGTATTCATAATGCCCCATGGTTGTGCTGAATGCTGTCTTCCACTCATCCCCCTCCCGAACACGCACCAGGTTGTATGCACTCCTGAGATCTAATTTGGTGAAGAAACGCGCCCCATACATTGACTCAATCACTGAAGGAATATGGGGGAGAGGATAACTAAATCTTATCATCTCCTTGTTCAGTGATCAATAATCAATGCACGGGCGCAGACCGCCGTCTTTCTTCTTCACAAAGAAGAAACTCGAGGAGGCGGGTGAAGTGGAGGGACGTATATACCCCTGGCCCAGGGACTCGGTGACGTATGTTTCCATAGCCTCCATTTCAGCCTGCGACAGGGGTACACATGACTCCTGGGAGGTACAGCGTCTACCCGAAGGTTTATCGCACAATCCCCCGATCGATGAGGTGGTAATTTGGTCGCCTGCGTCTTAGAAAACGAGTGCGCCAGATCATGGTAATCGGGGGGAATGCGCACGGTGGAGGTACCGTCTGGACTTTCCACCATGGTTGCACCAACAGAAACACCTAGACACCTACCCTGACACTCTCGCAACCACCCCGTGAGAACCCTCTGCGGCCATGAGAAGGTGGGGTTGTGGAGTGCTAGCCAAGGGATACCTAATACCACAGGGAAAGCAGAAGACTCAATAATAGAAAAAGTAACCTGCTCACAATGAGTCTCCTGGGTGATCATGGTGGCTGGTACAGTAACTTCCTTAACAAACCCGGATCCTAATGGTCGACTATCAAGTGCTCTGATGGGGAGTGGAATGGATAGGGGAACCAATGAAATGCCTTTACGGCATGAGGATGCCCTGTTTATAAAGTTCCCAGCAGCACCTGCATCGACTAGCACCTTACACTGGGGAACTACCATGTGATCGGGAAAGTAGATAGGTAGGGTACAGTGCGCAGCACAGGGCTCTGAACGAGTGTGGGTGTTCGATACCTGGGGTGATGCGAGAGTGCCCTGCCTGCCGCCTCCAGACCCAAAAGAGCGTTGACGACTACGTGTGATGTACTGTCCCTTCGTGCCACCAGAGTGGCACTGTCGCTGTCGTCCTCCGCTCTCTCGGACGGCGGCTCCACCCAGCTCCATCAGCTCGGGATCCGAGTCGTCCGAGGTGGAAACGGGCAGACCCCTACCAGGACGTCCTCTGGCTGCCAGCAGTTTATCCAAATGGATGGCCATGTCCACCAGTTGCGTGAAAGACAACATGGTGTCCCAGCAAGCTAGCTCCCGTCGGACATCCTCCCGCAGATGGCACCGGAAATGGTCGATCAGAGCCCGCTCATTCCACCCGGACCCCGCTGCCAGAGTCCGAAACTCCAACGCGAAGTCCTGCGCAGTCCTCGTCCCCTGCCTCAGGTGGACCAGCCGCTCACCCGCCTCTCGACCCTCGGGCGGGTGATCGAAGACCGCCCGAAAGAGGCGAGCGAACTCCCCATAGTTCTCCAACGCGGCTCCTCCTTCGTTCCAAACCGCGTTGTCCCACTCCAGGGCTTTCCCCGAGAGGCAGGAAACGAGGACGGACAGCTTCTCCCACTCCGATGGGTCCGGCCTGATGCTGGAGAAGTAGAGCTCCAGTTGGAGGAGGAATCCTTGGCAGAGCGCCGCCGTGGTCGGGATATTTGGATCCCTCCGGGTGCTGGGGTGTATGTGGCTGGATCCGGTTGGCCAGCTGGTCTCGACAGATTGGGTCCTCTCCTCTCCAGGTGTTGGACGACCTGAAGAACCTGATCCATCGCTTCCCCCAAGCTGGCCAGCATCATGGAATGCTCCTGGAGCCGTGCCACGACTCCAGGCATGCGCTCCTCTCCCGCTGACTACATAGCGGGTGGGTGATTCTGTGATGAGTGTGATAGAAGGAGTCAGGCGCAGGAGGGTAAATCACTGAATACAGAGTTTATTCCGTCGTACACAATTGCGCTGGATAGCGACACACGAAAACAGGCACAGGGGAAACTATCTACCCTGGCAATACACGGTACGGGATACTCTAACAATATATAGGCACAGGGGAAATATCTACCCCGGCAATACAAAGTGCGAGTAGCTCCACCGAGCTACACTACTCTCACAAATAACAATCACCCACGAGGACAAGGTTGGCAGAGGAACACTTATACACGGACTATTGAGGGGATAAGAACCAGGTATGTGTAATTGACAAGACAAGACAAATGGAATTATGAATTATGGAGCGGCAGTGGCTAGTAAGCCGGTGACGACGAACGCCGAAGCCTGCCCGAACAAGGAGGGGAGGCAGCCTCGGCAGAAGTCGTGACAACTACATCATACACCACAATGAGTTTCCAATGTGCTGTTCTGTAGCCAGCATGGTTAGATTCCAATTAGTCAGTGATTAGTTTTTTTATTTTATTTAACCTTTATTTAACCTTTATTTAACCAGGTAAGCCAGTTAAGAACAAGTTCTCATTTACAACTGCAACCTGGCCAAGATAAAGAAAAGCAGTGCGATAAAAACAACAACAAAACAGAGTTACATATGGGATAAAAAAAATGGAGATGCTTAATGTGAGTCTGGAAGGAGAGTTTACGGTCTAACCAGACACCTAGGTATTTGTACTTGTCCACATATTCTAAGTCAGACCCGCCGAGAGTAGTGATTCTAGGCGGGTGGGCGGGTGCAAGCAGCGTTCGATTGAAGAGCATGCATTTAGTTTTACTAGCGTTTAAGAGCAGTTGATGAGTGATGGTAGGCAGGTAGCCTAGCAATCAGAGCATTGGGCCGGTAACCGAAAGGTCGCTGGTTTGAAAACCTGAGCTGACAAGGGGAAAAATCTGTCGATGTGTCCTTGAGCAAGGCACTTAACCCTAATTTGCTCCAGGGGCACCGTAACCACATTTCACTGCACCTATCCGGCGTATGTGACAATAAAAAACAAACATCTTTATGAGTTTATCCCAGCTATTAGCATTAGCATGTCTCCAGACTGAACAGACCATGTCATTTTAATTAACAGGAAGCCTGTTACTATTACCAGCATAAACATTAGCTATTCATTCAGGAGAGCGTGTGTGTGAGAGAGAGCGAGAGAGAGAGAGAGCGAGAGAGGCAAAAAGGCAGTGCACTGTTGTTTTTCTGGCTGAGACTCATTCCCATTTTATCTGATTATAAAATCAAGCTATTACTTCATTTCCTGACGAAAACAGTGGCATTGAGGGAGGATCTATTGTTGGCAGGCTGGGAGGTGGTTCAAATGCAAGCAGCCAAAACACACCTAATTGGCATGTTGTTATCAATGCAATCAGAGAATGCCAAAGGACTGTTGAAAAACCCAGCAACTTTCATTTGCATGTGGGACTGAGTGTGAATAGCTGTTTTCACAGTACTTATTTAACTGTTCAATAAAACATGATGAAATACTATAGCCTACCACAATCTGGTCTTTATAGTATCTGTTTTATCTTCTCTATTTTATTTAATGAACTAAACCTGCATTTAAAATTGATATATACTGATGTAGCATTCATGTCTGATCTATAAATATAACGCTTATTTGCATGTTAATGACCAAGGACACATGCCAAACACAACATTTGTTGAGAACTATCCGCTTATGCTTCAGTAAAAAGGGAGCCGAATTTCCACAAAGGCCTATGTTATCATAAACATGCAGCTACAACAGCTTAGCCGCCTGGTCAGTCCAAAACTTTTCTTGTTGTCACATCTGTTGGCCGGTGTCAAGATTAATCAAGGTTTATCAGATGGTCAAGGCTTTGGTCTGTGCTGCCGTCAGCATTTGGTTTCCATTTAAATATCTCAATGCCAGTTAAAAAAGTCCGTACAGACCATTCACAAGCAGGACATGGTCAGACCATTCACAAGCAGGACATGACGGTCTAATTATGGCAACCCCAGGGAGCAGCCACGGGCCTTTAAGAACAGAAATATAAAGAGATAGAGACAGAGAGACCGAAAGGAGAGAAAGAAGGAGAGAAAAATTAAGCCGTTCAGTGTTGTTTAATCTCCAAGCCAGCGAATATCCAGAAGCCATGTAGCTTTGTGTCTGTCACTGATAAGGTGACACTCTGTCGTGGTTGGTTGAGACTTCCTCTCAGTCTGCCAATCAGAGAGTATATTTGAGATCGACTACATTGCAGTCGGCGTGTGCAAACTGACTTATCTACAAATCATAATAAGTAGTCATTTAGGATGTCATTTGTAGATCACTCAGTCGGCAGTCATTGATCGCAAAGTCGCCGAAGTCAAACGCATTCTGAGTATGTTGACAACGGGGGGCATGGTGGTGCTAACAGTCAAGGTTTCTCTGGATGTCCCTCTTCAGATGTGAGTGTGTAGTGTCTGGTCCATAAAATCAAAGGGTAATTTGGTAAATTTGCGTAAAAAACATGAGAAAAGGAGAGGCTAGTGGGCTATAAAAGCAAATTGGTAACCATGGGGTCTAACGTTAGACAGAGACCACGTTGCTTTAACATGTTACATTTTTAATGGGAGTGTTGGAAATCGGGGGAAACACTTCAGTTCCTCTTTCTAGACATACACTACATGACCAAAAGTATGTGGACACCTGCTCGTCGAACATCTCATTCCAAAATCATGGGTTTAATATGGATTTGGTCCCTCCTTTGCTGCTATAACAGCTTCCACTATTCTGGGAAGGCTTTCCACTAGATGTTGGAACATTGTTGCGGGGACTTGTTTCCATTCAGCCACAAGAGCATTAGTGAGGTCGGGCACTGATGTTGGGCGATTAGGCCTGGCATGCAGTCGGCGTTCCAATAAATCCCTTAGGTGTTCGATGGAGTTGAGGTCAGGGCTCTGTGCAGGCCAGTCAAGTTCTTCCACACCAATCTCGACAAACCATTTCTGTATTGTCCTCACTTTGTGCACGGAGGCATTGTCATACTGAAACAGGAAAGGGCCTTCCCCAAACTGTTGCCACTAAGTTGGAAGCACTGAATCGTCTAGAATGTCAATGTATGCTGTAGCATTAAGAGTTCCCTTCACTGGAACAAAGGTGCCTAGCCTGAACCATGAAAAATAGCCCCAGACTATTATTCCTCCTCCACCAAACTTTGCGTATGATGATCTTATGCTTGTGTGCTGCTGCTCGGCCATAGAAACCCATTTCATGAAGCTCCCAACAAACAGTTATTGCACTGACGTTGCTTCCAGAGGCAGTTTGGAACTCGGTAGTGAGTGTTGCAATGGGAGGACAGACGTTTTTTACGAGCTACGTGCTTCAGCACTCGGCGGTCCCGTTCTGTGAGCTTGTGTGGCCTACCACTTCGAGGCTGAGCCGTTGTTGCTCCTAGATGTTTCCACTTCACAATAACAGGACTTAAAGTTGCCCGGGGCAGCACTAGCAGGGCAGAAATTTGACGAACTGACTTGTTGGAAATGTGGTATCCTATGACTGTGCCACGTTGAAAGTTACTGAGCTCTTCAGTAAGGCTATTATACCGCCAATGTTTATCTGTGGAGATTGCATGGCTTTGTGCTGAATTTTATACACCTGTCAGCAAATGGTGTGGCTGAAATAGCCAAATCCACTAATTTGAAGGGGCGTCCACATACTTTTGTATATATATTGCAGAAGACTTGACAACAGGATAACATGTGATTGGTTACGGTTTCATGCTCAAACTAACTCTGTTTGAGTTAGAGTATTTTTATTTTGGCAGTAATAGATTTGTCATCATCACCAGAGCATTCAAGCAATCCTTTAAACACACTCTTTCAGCACTGTAAGCTAAAAGTCACTAACTTCTAGAAGTGAATTATTGTTTTTTGATGACAAATGACAAATGACATTGTTGTTGTTGCAACAGTTACTGTTGAAAACAGAGGAGGCTGGTGGGAGGAGCTATAGCAGGATGGTTTGAAATTGAATAAATGGAACATATCAAAACGCATCAAACATATGGAAACCACATGTTCAAATCAAAGTTTATTGGTCGCATACACAGATTTGCAGATGTTATTGCAGGTGGAGTGAAATGCTAATGTTTCTAGCTCCAACAGTGCAGTAATATTTAGCAATTCAATAACAATACACACATAATAAAAAATAAATACATAAAATAAATTAAGACATATAAGAACGAGCAATGTCAGATTCCAGAATGTAAATATATACAGTACCAGTCAAGAGTTTGGACACACCTACTCATTCAAGGGTTTTTCTTTATTTTTTACTATTTTCTACATTGTAGAATAATAGTGAAGACATCAAAACTATGAAATAACACATATGGAATCATGTAGTAACCAAAAAAGTGTTAAACAAATCAAAACATATTTTATATTTGAGATTCTTCAAATAGCCACCCTTTGCCTTGATGACAGCTTTGCACACTCTTGGCATTCTCTCAACCAGCTTCACCTGGAATGCTTTTCCAACAGTCTTGAAGGAGTTCCCACATATAATGAGCACTTGTTGGCTGCTTTTCCTTCACTCTGCGTTTCGACTCATCCCAAACCATCTCAATTTGGCTGAGGTCAGGGGATTGTGGAAGCCAGGTCAACTGATGCAGCACTCCATCACTCTCCTTCTTGGTAAAATAGCCCTTACACAGCCTGAAGGTGTGTTGGGTCATTGTCCTGTTGAAAAACAAATGATAGTCCCACTAAGCCCAAACCAGATGGGATGGCGTATCGCTGCAGAATGATGTGGTAGCCATGCTGGTTAAGTGTGCCTTGAATTCTAAATAAATCACAGACAGTGTCACCAGCAAAGTGTCCCCACACCATAACACCTCCTCCTCCATGCTTTACGGTGGGAACTACACATGCGGAGATCATCCGTTCACCAACACCGCATCTCACAAAGACATGGCAGTTGGAACCATAAATGTCCAATTTGGACTCCAGACCAAAGGACAAATTTGACCACCGGTCTAATGTCCATTGCTTGTGTTTCTTGGCCCAAGCAGGTTTCCTCTTCTTATTGGTGTCCTTTAGTAGTGGTTTCTTTGCAGCAATTCGACCTGATTCACATAGTCTCCCGAGTGGCGCTGTGCCACTAGAGATCCTGGTTCGAATCCAGGCTCTGTCGTAGCCGGCCGCGACCGGGAGACCCATGGGGCGGCGCACAATTGGCCCAGCATCGTCCACGGTAGGGGAGGGAATGGCCGGCAGGGATGTAGCTCAGTTGGTAGAGCATGGCGTTTGCAATGCCAGGGTTGTGGGTTCAATTCCCACGGGGGGCCAGTATGAAAAAAATATATATAATGTATGCACTAACTGTAAGTCGCTCTGGATGAGTGTCTGCTAAATGACTAAAATTTAAATTTAAATAGTCCCCTCTGAACAGTTAATGTTGAGATGTGTCTGTGACTTGAACTCTGTGAAGCATTTATTTGGGTTGCAATTTCTGAGGCTGGTAATTATAATGAACTTAGCCTCTACAGCACAGGTAACTCTGGGTCTTCCATTCCTGTGGCGGTACTCATGAGAGTCTGTTTCATCATAGTTGTTGATGGTTTTTGCGACTGCACTTCAAGAAATGTTCAAAGTTCTGACTGACCTTCATGTAATGATGGACTGTCGTTTCTCTTTGCTTATTTCAGTTGTTCTTGCCATAATATGGACTTGGTCTTTTACCAAATAGGGATATCTTCTGTATACCCCCCTGCCTTCTCAAAACACAACTGATTGGCTCAAACGCATTAAGAAGGAAAGAAATTCCACAAATTAACTTTTAAGAAGGCACACCTGTTAAATGAAATGCATTCCAGGTGACTACCTCATGAAGCTGGTTGATAGAATGCCAAGAGTGTGGAAAGCTGTCATCAAGGCAAAGTGTGGCTATTTGATTTTTTTTTACACTTTTTTGGTTACTACATGATCCCATATGTGTTATTTCATAGTTTTGATGTCTTCACTATTATTCTACAATGTAAAAAATAGTAAAGATAAAGAAAAACCCTTGAATGAGTAGGTGTGTCCAAACCTTTGACTGGTAGTGTATGTATATAAATGTTTTGTATGGACAGTTTATGAATAGAAAGGTGTGTAGAGCAGTAGGTATATAGGATGGGCCATGACTAGAGTACAGTATGTGCAAACGGAAAGTATTCAGACCCTTTGACCTTTTCCACATTTTGTTACGTTACAGCAATATTCTAAAATGGATTGAATAAATAAAGATCATAAGCAATCTACAAACAATACCCCATAATGACAAAGTAAAAACAGGTTTTTAGAAATGTTTGCACATTTATTAAATATTAAAACAGAAATACCTTATTTACATAAGTATTCAGACCCTTTGCTATGAGACTCGAAATTGAACTCAGGTGCATCCTGTTTCCATTGATCATACTTGAGATGTTTCTACAACGTGATTGTAGTCCACTTGTGGTAAATTCAATTGATTGGACATGACACACACCTGTCTATATAAGGTCACACAGTTGACAGTGCATGTCAGAAGAAAAACTAAGTCATAAGGTCGAAGGAATTGTCCGTAGAGCTCCGAGACAGGATTGTGTCGAGGCACAGATCTGGGGAAGGGTACCAAAACATTTCTGCAGCATTGAAGGTCCCCAAGAACACAGTGACCTCCATCATTCTTAAATGGAAGAAGTTTGGAACCAACAAGACTCTTCCTAGAGCTGGCCGCCCAGCCAAACTGAGCAATCAGGGGAGAAGGGCCTTGGTAAGGGAGGTGACCAAGAACCCGATGGTCACTCTGACAGAGCTCCAGAGTTCCTCTGTGGAGATGGGAGAACCTTCCAGAAGATAACCAGCTCTGCAGCACTCCACCAACCAGGCCTTTATGGTAGAGTGGCCAGACAGAAGCCACTCCTCAATAAAAAGCACATGACAGCCCGCTTGCAGTTTGCCAAAAGGCACCATTAAGACTTTCAGACCATGAGAAACAAGATTCTCTGGTCTGATGAAACTAAGATTAAACTCTTTGGCCTGAATGCCAAGTATCACTTCTGGAGGAAACCTGGCACCATCCCTATGGTGAAGCATGGTGGTGGCGGCATCATGCTGTGGGGAAGTTTTTCAGCGTCAGGGACTGGGAGACTAGTCAAGACAGAGGGAAAGATACAAAAAAATACAGAGAGATCCTTGATGAAAACCTGCTATTCCATAGGGTAGCGCACAATTGGCCCAGCGTCGTCTGGGTTTGGCCGGTATAGGCCGTCATTGTAAATAAGAATTTGTTCTTAACTGACTTGCCTAGTTAAATAAAGGTGAAATAATTTTTTTAAAAGAAAATAGAGCGCTCAGGACCTCAGACTGGGGTGAAGGTTCACCTTCCAACAGGACAACGACCCTAAGCACACAGCCAAGACAATCGAGGATTGGCTTCAGGACAAGTCTCTGAATGTCATTGAGTGGCCCAGCCAGAGCCCGGACTTGAACCCGATCGAACATCTCTGGAGAGACCTGAAAATAGCTGTGCAGCAACGCTCCCCATCCAACCTGACAGAGCTTGAGAGGATCTGCAGAGACGAATGGGAGAAACTCTCCAAATACATGTGTGCCAAGCTTGTAGCTTCATACCAAAGAAGACTCAAGGCTGTAATCGCTGCCAAAGGTGCTTCAACAAAGTACTGAGGAACGGGTCTGAATACTTATGTAAATGTGATATTTCAGCTGTCTATTTTTTATAAATTAGCAGACATTTATAAAATCCTAGTTTTGCTTTGTCAGGATGGGGTATTGTGTGCAAATTGATGAACGGAAAAAAAAAAACGATTTAAGATATTTGAGAATAAGGCTGCAACCTAACAAAATGTGGAAAAAGTCAAGGGGTCTGAATACTTTCCGAAGGTACTGTACATATAAAGTGGGTAAAACAGAATGTAAACATTATTAACATGACCAGTGATAAATTAATCAATTTGTATAATTTGATTTACACAACATGCCTACCACTTTGAAGATGCAAAATATTTGTTATTGTGAAACAAAAAAGAAATAAGACAAAAAAACTGAGAACTTGAGCGTGCATAACTATTCGGGGTGATGAGAGGTGTTGGGTTTGATGGCCAAAAGCTGAATTTTTGTCTCATTTGACCAGAGTACCTTCTTCCATATGTGTTTGCTTATTTTGTTCTTTAAGCAAAGGCTTTTTTCTTGCCACTCTACCTTAAAGCCCAGCTCTGTGGAGTGTATGGCTTAAAGTGGTCCTATGGACAGATACTCCAATCTCTGCTGTGGAGCTTTGCAGCTCCTTCAGGGTAATCTTTGGTCTCTTTGTTGCCTCTCTTGATTAATGCCCGGTCCGTGAGTTTTGGTGGGCGGCCCTCTTGGCAGGTTTGTTGTGGTGCATTATTCTTTTAAAAAAATTATATTGGATTTAATGGTGCTCTGTGGGATGTTCAAAGTTTCTGATATTTTTTTATAACCCAACCCTGATCTGTACTTCTCCACAACTTTGTCCCTGACCTGTTTGGAGAGCTCCTTGGTCTTCATGGTGCCGCATGCTTGGTGGTGCCCCTTGCTTAGTGGTGTTGCAGACTCTGGGGCTTTTCAGAACAGGTGTATATATACTGAGATCAAGTGCCAGATCATGTGACACTTAGATTGCACACAGGTGGACTTTATTTAACTAATCATGTGACTTCTGAAGGTAATTGGTTGCACCAGATCTTATTTAGGGGCTTCATAGCAAAGGATGTCTTACTCAAGTCGGCCACGGAGTTTGGCAGCACACAGTCTTCGTGAGTGGCGGGGGCCCACATCCGCGGCTCGGTGTTGTTTTCTTCAAAGAGGGAGAAGAAGGTGTTTAGCTTGTCCGGGATTGAGGCGTCGGTCTCCGTGACGTGGCTGGCTTTCTATAATCTGTGAATATCTGGAGTCCCTTCCACATGCGTCTCGTGTCTGAGCCGTTGAATTGCGCCTCCACTTTGTCCCTGTACTGTCGTTTCGCCTCTTTGTTTGTTTGACTCCGTCTCATTTGTTCCACTCCAACCATTACAATGAGCTCGTCCTAATATAGCTCCTCCCACCAGCCTCCTCTGGTTGAAAAAGAAGAAGTAGTTCCAATGTAATAGTTGCTTTTCCATCTCCAAACAAGCATGGCAAAAATCAAAGAACAACATATGAAGGATGGAGGAGAAACCTGTATAAAGTGCCATAGCCATTCATTTCTCCTCAGCATAATTCAAACACACTTAGCAGTCCCCTGTCGAGGTTGCGTCCTCGATTTGCATCTGAGCACGTGGAGCTCAACTCCTCCGCCTTCCCGTTCGTCTGCCAACTTCATCCAGACACTTAATGGAATTGTCTCGGTTGTCTACCTTATTTAATGTTGTCTAACCACGGCCTCCAGTCAGAGGTCCCGTGTCTGTCAAATGGCACCCTATTACCTATAAAGTGCACTACTTACCATAGGGCCCTGGTCAAAAGTAGTGCACTAAGTAGGGAATAGGGTGCCATTTGGGAGACACGCGGAGATGAATGGGGAAGAAGGGCTGCTTGAGGTGAGAGCTATTAAAGGATATCAGACTCCATCTTTGGCTGAGTCGCACTGAGGTGTTTGTTTGCTGAGGGAGACCGAGGCAAATGTCCCTGAGTGGATCCTATCTATCTCTGCCTGTGGTACTTATCTGATAACTGAATGTCTTGATGATGTGTTGAGAGAAAGATGTGTTTGACTTGGTGGATCACTGCTGTGTTCCTTCACAGCAGTTTTTCATGTTAAGGGCCCTTCTTGAATTAAACTGAAAGGTGAGTATAGTGATGGATCTCACCTTGTGGGGCTGTTACAGTGGTAACTACATTAGGAGCTAGGTTCTGGAACTTTCTAGTGAGGCTGTATGAGCTGTGCCACAAATACTGACTATGTTCATGCTGTACCGTTAACCGATCTACAATGCAATAATATTTGAAATCTGAGCTCAACTGAGTTTGCCTAGATGGTGGAATGGAACCAATGGAATAGTCCCAAAAAGTACAACCCCCACCCACCTGCCACTGTAGGCCGGCTCAATCAAACACTCAAAGTATATTATTAATTTTTTTAAGTACTATTTGAACCTAGGTCTGCTATACTGTACTGTGGGAAAGGACCCAGACTATTCACTCGGTTGTGACGATCAGTATATTACCCCTGGACTGCTACCGGCCTCACTACACCCATGTACTTCCCCCATTTAACTTTAATCAGGAAATGTCCCTGATATGTTTATTTGGGTTACTGCCACACCGCCACAGAATCACATGACCTGGGAGGTCAGATTAAATAAAAAACTCAGATCCACCCCACTGCCTAGCCTATAGAGCTTGCAGCTTGTATTCCTAAAAAAACAGAAATTAGTTACCTCTGGTTTGCTAAGCCATTACTATGGGGAAAATTAATGGGGAAAGAATGGGTTTTGGGATAAACGCCGAAAATAAGGTCTGAGGTTAACACAGGCTTAGGATATCTTATACGTTTTGTTCTATGAAATAATATCAGTCCGTTAACATGGCCTTTATGATTCTGAAGCCTTTGTGCTTTATACCCTAACCCTAACCCATAAATGCTTCAAAACTCACAAAAAAGTGACGTTAACTCATAGAACAAAATATATAACATATCCTAAGCCTGTGTTTACCACAGACCTTATTTTCGGGATTTATCCAAAAACCCTATAAAAACTCCATTCATTTCCCCATAGGATTTGTTCAATAAACCATGGCGGAGTTAGTGCCTACAAAAAGACGTCATTACTATGGCTCTCTATTCCAAAATAGAACTCTACATTAGGGTGAAACCAAAGAAATATAATGAATAGAACAGGTTTGGAAACTCTGACATTCATTCTTATTCTATGGGTTAAACTATGCTGCTTGGCTTATTTATGTTTGTCTCTTGCCTTGTGACACATTGAGTGGAGCTCCCTAGTCTTATCCACTTTTAGAACAAAGCAGTTAACAGTAGCTCTAATTTGCATTGGGTTCGTATTGTTTTCCAGATGTATGCTATAGCAGTACGGAAGTCAATAGGAGTTGCATAGGAAATCAATGGGGCCATTATTCTCGACTGCTTACAGCCCCAGACTTAAGTTTACATTTTTTTTTACATTTACGTCATTTAGCAGACGCTCTTATCCAGAGCGACTTACAGTTAGTGAGTGCATACATTATTAATTTATAATTTTTCATACTGGCCCCCCATGGGAATTGAACCCACAACCCTGGCGTTGCAAACGCCATGCTCTACCAACTGAGCTACATCCCTACATACGTCTCACTTGTGTATGATAAATTCCGATAAAACGGCAGATTGCAGATCACTTCTTTATCTATTTATATCTTCTCTCTTTTTCTCTCCCTTTTCTCTCTTTTTCAGTGGCCTCTTGAACATTGGGGATGTTGTAGGGTATTCTGAACTCCTCTGCTGCTTTAACACAATGTGTGATATAGTCTGTGTATTTTTTATTCTTCCTTTACCAGAAGGAATTTCTCCTGTTCACCCCTCTTCCTCCTGTTTTTCTTCTCTCATACTCGGACGCTTTTCAAACATTTGATTTAGTTTTATCTTTATTTTCACTGGATATTTTGATTCCCATTCAGGCCTTTACAAGTGAAATACAAGGGTTATATCAGGGACCGTGGAAAATATACCTAAATTAACAATGGAGGAGATTTTTTGGTTCATTTAGAGAGAATCTGTGAATATCCTTTGCATTGTTTACATTGTAAACACATCACTAGACACACTATTTCCTTTCTCCTAAGCTTATTTACAGTATATAACATTTCCACATAGGCATTGGGACAGGAGTGGAATACACTCTTTTTAGTTCAAGTTTAAACCCAGCAAACCAAAACTGGTTCTGTGAAAGTTCCCATAACATTCGTTAGGTCGCGGCATATGTTCTCATAACACAAAAACTGTCCAGTCGTGGTGATGATTATAGAATGTTTGTTTAAAACATTCGCCTGATGTTGCAAGAACGTTCCTAGAACACATTTAATAGTTTATTTAAAGGTTCCTAGAATGTTTCTTTAGGTTGTGGGAAAAGTCTGGTGAGAACATTGTGGGGACATCACAAAAGATACTGTATGTTCCTAAAAAACACAAAAACTGTCCAGTTGTGCGGACGATTCTACAATGTTTCTTTTAGGGTGCAATAAACAGTCACCTGATGTTACAAGAATATATTTCACACCCATCTCCGGGGCTCCTGACTGTGCTGTTACAGTGCTGGCCTGTCACTTTGATGAGCTGCCGGCTCGGCTAGGCCCTGGACGGCAGCACACTCAATACAGAGCAGCCTGCAAGGAACAGGGACCAGGGTCACGTCTCTAATTGCTCCCTATTCCCTATGAAGTGTACTACTTTTGACCAGGGCACAATGGGTGCATTATGTAGAGAATAGGGTGACATTTGGGACACATACCAAGTTCATGCCTACCACAGAAAGACCTCACATAGGAATGCGGTGAAACAAGCTCATGATATTGATTTTTAACTATATTTCTCCACGGATCACTGTGTCGGAATGTCTGTCACAGCTCTCCTGGCTCTGGCACTCAGGATTTTGTTTCAGGGGACATAACTAATATTTTCATATTTAACCTTTTCCCAGTCTCTTCCCTTTCTATGTGGTGACTGTTAGAACAAATAATATATGCTCTAGTAGTCTATAACTTCTCTGTCAGTTTAACCAACAGTTCTCTGTGGTCAGTTGGTTCACAGACAGACACAGCCTCTCCCTTTTGTTACAGCCGGACAGCTGTGGCCCTGGATCCACCCACACACCACTGTTTGCCTCAGCCCTGAGAAGGGGTGACAAAAGGGTCTTAGAGTCTTTTCTAAATGTCGAGCTCTACTTCAGGCCATCAGCATGTCTCCAAAAGCCCTGAATGTACCTCCAGCAGCTGTTGTTATGCCATTCATCCTATTGACTGGAGCCCAGAAGCCCACTCCTCCTCCCTGCCTCGGACTGCGTATGTAAGCCTAGTTGCACCAAAAGAGCCCTCCCACTGCTCCAGTCATGTTATAATAGGATTTCACTATTACATCTCTCTGGTCCAACCTGCTCCTCCATTTTGAGCCTCAGTTATCTATTTATTTCTGCATTCAACCTGCCCTGGCAAGCTCAACAAAGCAAAGAAACGATCCAGCTACCGAAAAATAAAAATAGTTGCTAAAAGAAGCTAGTGTTCTTTTGTGTGGGTGATTTCATAACTAGGAGCCTTCGCGAGGGTTGGCGAGTCCTCCTTGCTACTGAGAAATCTAACGTCTCGATCCTGCCTTCCTACTCCTACACGTCTGAAGCTGTGCCTCTAGCTGGCCTTTATGCTTATTTTAATGGAAAGCCTCCGCTTAAAACTCTCTTTAACAAAGAAGTAAATTTCCTGTGCTGTTTTTAAGGTTGCTCTGGGGGGCCCTCATTGGCCCCTTATAAGCCCCTTATACCTAGCATGCTTCCCAAATGGCACCCTATTCCCTATTTTTATATTTATATTTACGTCATTTAGCAGACGCTCTTATCCAGAGCGACTTACAAATTGGTGCATTCAACTTATGATAGCCAGTGGGGGATAGCGTCGTGGGAGAGCTTGTTCCACCATTGGGGTGCCAGAGCAGCGAATAGCTTTGACTGGGCTGAGCGGGAACTGTGCTTCCGTAGAGGTAGGGGGGCTAGCAGGCCAGAGGTGGATGAACGTAGTGCCCTCGTTTGGGTGTAGGGTCTGATCAGAGCCTGAAGGTAAGGAGGTGCCGTTCCCATCACAGCTCCGTAGGCAAGCACCATGGTCTTGTAGTAGATGCAAGCTTCAACTGGAAGCCAGTGGAGTGTGCGGAGGAGCGGGGTGACATGAGAGAACTTGGGAAGGTTGAACACCAGACAGGCTGCAGCGTTCTGGATAAGTTGTAGGGATTTAATGGCACAGGCAGGGAGCCCAGCCAACAGCGAGTTGCAGTAATCCAGACGGGAGATAAGTGCCTGGATTAGGACCTGTGCCGCTTTTTGTGTAAGGTAGGGTCGTACTCTGCGAATGTTGTAGAGCATGAACCTGCAGGATCGGGTCACCGCTTTGATGTTAGCGGAGAACGACAGGGTGTTGTCCAGGGTCACGCCAAGGTTCTTAGCACTCTGGGAGGAGGACACAATGGAGTTGTCAACCGTGATGGCGAGATCATGGAGCGAGCAGTCCTTCACGGGAGGAAGAGCAGCTCCGTCTTGCCGAGGTTCAGCTTGAGGTGGTGATCCGACATCCACAATGATATGTCTGCCAGACATGCAGAGATACGATTCGCCACCTGGTTATCAGAAGGGGGAAAGACGAAAATTAATTGTGTGTCGTCTGCGTAGCAATGATAGGAGAGACCATGTGAGGATATGACAGAGCCAAGTGACTTGGTGTATAGAGAGAATAGGAGATGGCCTAGAACTGAGCCCTGGGGGACACCAGTGGTGAGAGCACGTGGTGCGGAGACAGATTCTCGCCACGGCACCTGGTAGGAGCGACCTGTCAGGTAGGACACAATCCAAGAGTGAGCAGCGCCGGAGATGCCCAACTCGGAGAGGGTGGAGAGGAGGATCTGATGGTTCACAGTATCAAAGGCAGCAGACAGGTCTAGAAGGATAAGAGCAGAGGAGAGAGAGTTAGCTTTAGCAGTGTGGAGAGCCTCTGTGACACAGAGAAGAGCAGCCTCAGTTGAATGACCAGTCTTGAAGTGCAATACTTTTGGTGCTGACACATAAAACTAATTGGACATGGTCTGTACATCATCACCCACATCCTTCCAGCTGAGGATGGAAAATCAAATGGCAGGAGTTTAGTTTAGCAGGTAGGGTTGGTGGGACGACGGAGGTGGAGAGACTGGATAAAACTGGCATGGATTCCACCAGAAGAATGGGGTGATATTCAATACATATCAGCAGATGGAAACACTCACAGAGAACCGCAGAAGGAGAGATGGAAAGGAGTGTGTGTAGTGTGCGAATTATACCGTGACATTTAGGGGGGTCTCATTTTGCGCATGCACAAAATGTTTTTATGTGTTTAATAATTTAACTGTATTTTTATTTATTACCTTTAAACACACAAACAGTCATGATGTTTTAATCTCATTGTCAAACAAATCACTTCAAAAAGTAGGCTCCTTGTGCATGTTTGTCCACTCTGTTTCATTTTTTTCAATGGTAAAAGGCCTGAGTGAACTGTCTTCATTTATCTTTGGTTGGACTGTGCAGACACATGGGGGATAAAAAAAGAAAAAAACATGACACATATAGAGGTGGGGGTGTTCATTTAATTTGGAATAAGCTTTTATTTTAACCCTATCAGTCCCGAGACCCCAGCAAAAATTGACTTTTCATTTATATGTATTTTATCTTCATGTCCAGCCCTTATATTTAGCCTCACAATTAAGTGTTTGACCATTTTCTTTTCAGGACAACCAGGGCTACAAGTAGAACACAAAACAATTTGAAATAAATAGTTGCATTCATGAGTTTTATTGACAAATGTCAATAAAAAAAGAATATCTGCCAAAGCAAAAAACCTGATAAAAATGAATTTATATGAATGCTGTAAGTACAGGAATTGGTTGCTCACTGGGAAATGAATATCCAACTAGTCAGTGAAAACTGTGTGGAGTTAGGAGTTTGTGACAGCAACTATGTAAGTTTATTATATTATTATAGACACTATGTCCTGGGATTTCCTAAGCTCTTCTATGTAGATAAACTCTTACATTCGAATGACTGTTTTGTAGCTTGTGAGGGTCATATAGCAAAACATGTTACGTGTGTATTCGTGAGAGTCTCAGCTTTTCATAGATAGCTATTAATAGTTTGTAGTTCAAATCATTCGGACTCTACAGATTTTATTTTTAAAAGATTCAGCCCGGGCCACTTCGGGATCCGCCCTTGTCTCCCAAACAACGCTTTAGCTCAACCGCCATTAATCACAAAGACTAATGGGTGGTATCTACGGATATAGGAGAAATAGACAATGGTAGTCTGTAGCTCAAACACACAATGTTTAAAAGGGGCACCGGTGTTACGGTGGGACTCATTGGGTTAATATTTACCACTGTAGCAGTACAAATTGCATTGTAAACAAATAGGAGAATGGTTAAATTAGCATTATTTAGAGACCCACCTCTCCCAAAGTTTGACTTTGTTGGATTTAGGGGGACTCATGTCTCATGTCTCCCGCAATTCACAATGTGTGTGCATGTCCGTGCTTGCATGCATCTATAACGGAGGTCACACTGCTTACTTAGCGAGTACCACTTGATTCGGCTCACACTAAGGCTCAGACCCAGGACCTCTGCTTTGCTAGCACACATGACCACCCTCCTGAAGCGTCTTACTAATCAGCACCACCGAAAAGATAGCTATTCGGTGGTGCAAGTGGCGACACTTCAGGCTGAGGAGTAAGTTTCCCACATCACCATGTACTAAACATGTGTGCGAGAATGAGAGAGAGTGAATTGCAAGATCCTTCTTATTCATAATCAAGATGTCATGACACCTAGCTACATAAATTAAACTAATGTGTCTCATGTCATATCCTTCCTTCTCATTGCTGCCTTCCTTTTAGAATGGACACAGACGACCTCGCGGGGTAACATCAGGACAGGGATCTGTCTGAGCATATTTCCCTCATGGTGGCATTCCGCCAGCACAGCTGAGAATCTTACATTGGTTGTGTCCCAAATGGCACCCTATTCCCAGGGCCCATAGGGAACAGGGTACCATTTGGGACACATTATGAGTCGCTCACTCCATTCCCTCTACTACATGCCATATAACGATCGGCGGCAAATATTCCGCAAACAACAGCCCTGTCTTGTCAGTGGATAACAACCAGACATACAGAACTTCTTTGAGTAGCTTCAGCCTCCCTGCTGACTTATATCATACAGTGATACCCTGAATATGTACTACTTGTACAGATGTAGGATCTTAATTTGATCACCCTGTTGCAGGAGAACTTCCTGCAATGCAGGAAATTATGTTCGGGCAGGCACACAATATTTTTTTCTCGAGGCAAGCCGAAGTCGGTAGCCGAAGTCGGTAGCCGAAGTCTACGCCCGTTCGTCGGTGATTGGTTAACAGTAGGGATTCTTCAATAAAGTCTTTGTTGTCATTCAATGAGAGACGACTCGCTTTCATGCACATTTCTTCATTGAGAAAATTAGTTAGATGTAAAATTGTGCAACTAAGATCTCCTTGGCAAAAACATCAAAATTATTGACAGATTACTTGAGTTAGTTTTTTTGAGGAAGTATACTGGCTACGGAATCACAATATGGACAAACATTACTATTGACACTTTTTTTCTAGTTTTTCAAACGAAGCGAAGAACGAAGAATGCGAGCACACTTGTTCAGTAAACCTAGCCAAGTTCTGCTAGGCGCCAGTCGAACTGAAGCATGCTGACGCCTTAAATCACGCATTTCAGGGGTTTTCCGGTCTGTCGGCAACTGTGACAGATGTTTTACATGGCCATCTAAAATAACCATGTCAGGTATCTTCTTGCCATTATAAGAAGTGAAAAAAACGTTTTTCATTTTCACAGACCTTGACAGTCATTGACTTTGACAGTCATTAACAGCATTTATGAGAGAATGACGCTAAACTGACAGAGTCAACGTTATAGGGACGTCGCCATAATGTGAACTCCCTACACCCTCCTATGGTTGATCATTAATTAATGCAACCAGTAAATCACGCCAGACATGGGTTAATAAGCTCTGTCTCCTGATTGGTCGAACACAGCCTGCATTACATTCCCCCTGAAGAAAATTATGTATGCATCCCATATGGCACCCTATTCTCTTTGTAGTGCACTACAAAGGGAATAGGGTGCCATTTGGGACACCGTTTTGACTCATGGGGGACCTGGGAAGTCACAACTGGAGAGGTATGTTTAGGAAAGGCTGGATGACATCATTCATCAGTTGGCATTGTCACAGGAGGGGTGTTAACAACCTGAGGTCACCGTGGCAACATGGCAGCCAGCAGCAGCAGAAGCAAGAGAGAGATGGATGTTTTTAATCTGAGTAACGAGCAGTTAAACATCTGGCGAGGAAGGAACAGAGCTTCAGGTGTGTGTCCATATTACGGCTGTGCTGTATGTCCACATTCACTTTATTCTTTTTTTTTTACCTAAGAGAAAACATCCCCATACAAGACCCATCTGACTGACTGACTGACTGACACAGTAACTGTGTTCGAATACTCATATTAACTGCACTAACCATAGTATTTGTGATGTAAATTGAGTATGTAGTATGCTTATTGGTCATAGTATGGATGTAATTAGTATGCCAAAAGTTCCCGGCCGTTGTACTAAATTCGCCAAAATACGAAGTATACATGCAATGGACACTATTTCCATGCTTTTAGGGCCCATAATGCAATTCTTCAGAAAATGGGCGTGGCTCCACAACGTTTTCAGATTTGAAGAAACTGGCGGAAAATATGCAGCCGAAGTCCGACGAGAGCGGATACAAATTCATTGCTTTAACTAAAAATGACAAATGTTGAGCAATGTAATAAAGTAATGACTTTTCAAATAAGTGAAGTTACACATTATGTTGGCTGACAATCTGTTAGCTACGCTATCCTTACGAACCGCATAGCATTACAGTATGTTGATGAACCTAAACCTATAGCAGAGATTACAGCCTCGAGTCTTCTTGGGTATGACGTTACAAGCTTGGCACACCTGTATTTGGGGAGTTTCTCCCATTCTTCACTGCAGATCCTCTCAAGCTCTGTCAGGTTGGATGGGGAACTTGCTGCAAAGCTATTTTCAGGTCTCTCCAGAGATGATCGATCGGGTTCATGTCCGGGTTCTGGCTGGGCCACTCAAGAACATTCAGAGACTTGTCCTGAAGCCACTCCTGCGTTGTCTTGGCTGTGTGCTTAGGGTCATTGTCCTGTTGGAAGGTGAAACTTCGCCCCAGTCTGAGGTCCTGAGCGCTCTGGAGCAGGTTTTCACTAAGAATCTCTCTGTACTTTTCTCCATTCATCTTTGCCTTGATCCTGACTAGTCTCCCAGTCCCTGCCGCTGAAAAACATCCCCACAGCATGATGCTGCCACCACCATGCTTCACCGTAGGGATGGTGCCAGGTTTCCTCCAGACGTGACACTTGGCATTCAGGCCAAAGAGTTCAATCTTGGTTTAATCAGACCAGTTTCTCATGTTCTGAGAGTCTTAGGTGCCTTTTGGTAAACTCCAAGCGGGCTGTCATGTGCCTTTTACTAAGGAGTGGTTTCCGTCTGGCCACTCTACCATAAAGGCCTGATTGGTGGAGTGCTGCAGAGCTGGTTGTCCTTCTGAAAGGTTCTCCCATCTCCAAAGAGGAACTCTGGAGCTCTGTCAGAGTGACCATCAGGTTCTTGGTCACCTCCCTGACCAAGGCCCTTCTCTCCCGATTGCTCAGTTTGGCTGGGCGGCCAGCTCTAGGAAGAGTCTTGATGGTTCCAAACTTCTTCCATTTCAGAATGATGGAGGCCACTGTGTTCTTGGGGACCTTCAATGTTGCAGACATTTTTTGGTACCCTTTCCCAGATCTGTGCCTCGACACAATCCTGTCTTGGTGCTCTACAGACAATTCCTTCAACCTCACGGCTTGGTTTTTGCTCTGACATGCACTGTCAACTGTGCAACCTTATATAGACAGGTGTGTGCCTTTCCAAATCATGTCCAATCAATTTAATTTACCACAGGTGGACTCCAATCGTTGTAGAAACATCTCAAGGATGATAAATGGAAACAGTATGCACCTGAGCTCAATTTCGAGTCTAATAGCAAAGGGTCTGAATACTTATGTAAATAAGGTATTTCTGTTTTTTATTTTTAATACATTGACATAAGTATTCAACCCCCTGAGTCAATACATGTTAGAATCACCTTTGGCAGAGATTACAGCTGTGTCTTTCTGGGTAAGTCTCTAAGAGCTTTGCAAATATTGTACAATATTTGGACATTATTTATTTTTTAATTCATCAAGCTCTGTCAAGTTGGTTGTTGATCATTACTAGACAGCAATTTTCAAGTCTTGCTATAGATTTTCAAGCGGATTTAAGTCAAAACTGTAATTAGGCCAGGACATTTAAATGTCATCTTGGTAAACAACTCCGGTGTGTATTTGGCTTTGTGTTTTAGGTTATTGTCCTGCTGAAAGGTGAATTTGTCTCCCAGTGTCTGTTGGAAAGCAGACTGAACCAGGTTTTCCTCTCGGATTTTGCCTGTGCTTAGCTGTATTCCGTTTATTTTTATCCTAAAACAACTGCCTATTCCTTGCCAATGGTGTAAAGTACTTAAGTAAAAATACTTTAAAGTACTACTTAAGTAGTTTTGGGGGGTATCTGTACTCTACTATTTATATTTTAGACAACTTTTACTTTTACTTCACTACATTCCTAAAGACAATAATGCACCTTTTACTCCATACATTTTCCCTGCACCCAAAAGTACTCTTTACATTTTGAATGCTTAGCAGGACAGGAAAATGGTCGAACTCACTCACTTATCAAGAGAACATCCTTGGTCATCCCTACTGCCTCTGATCTGGTGGAGTCACGAAACACAAATGTTTCGTTTGTAAATTATGTCTGAGTGTTGGAGTGTGCCTCTGGCTATCCGTAAATAACTAAAAATACAAGAAAATGGTGCCGTCTGGTTTGCTTAATATAAGGAATTTGAAATGATTCATACTTTTACTTTCGATACTTAAGTATATTTTAGCAAATACATTTACTTTTGATACTTTAGTATATTTAAAACCAAATACTTTTAGACTTTTATTAAAGTAGTATTTTACTGGGTGACTTTCCCTTTTACTTGAGTCATTTTCTATACTTTACTTTTACTCAAGAATGACAATTGGGTACTTTTACCACCACTGTTCCTTGCCAATGACAAACATACCTTTAACATGATGCAGCCACCACCATGCTTGAAAATATGAAGAGTGGTACTCAGTGATGTGTTGTGTTGGATTTGCCCCAAACATAATGCTTTGTATTAAGGACATTTAGTTCATTTCTTTGCCACAATTTTTGCAGTTTTACTATAGTGCCTTGTTGCAAACAGGATGCCTGTTTTGGAATATTTGTATTCTGCACAAGCTTCCTTATGTTCACTCTGTCATTTAGGTTAGTATTGTGGAGTAACTACAATGTTGTTGATCCATCCTCAGTTTTTCTCATATCACAGCCATTAAACTCTGTTTTAAAGTCACCATTGGCCTCATCCCTGAGCGGTTTCCTTCCTCTCCGGCAACTGAGTTAGGAAGGATGCCTGTATCTTTGCAGTGACAGGGTGTATTGATCCATCCAATGTGTAATTAAAAACTTCACCATGCTTTTATTTTTAACCATCTATCAATAGATGCCCTTCTTTGCGAGGCATTGGAAAACATCCCCGGTCTTTGTGGTTGAATCTGTGGTTGAAATTCACTGCTCAACTGAGGGACCTTACAGATAATTTTATGTGCGGGGTACAGAGATGATGTAGTCATTCAAAAATCATGTTAAACACTATTATTGCACACAGAGTGAGTCCATGCAACTTATTATATGACTTGTTAAGCACATTTTTACTCCTTAACAAAGGAGTTGAATACTTATTGACTCAAGACATTTCAGCTTTTCATTTTTAATTCATTTGAAAATATTTCTAAAAACATTTGTGGGTGTTGTTTTAAAACTGTAGGATGAAAGCCTTATTTGCATATTTTTTTCCCAGGGTGCCTTTCGAGTTAATTTTAGAGGTACCAGTACCACCTATGACTGTGTTTGCTAGTGCCAGATACATTATTGTTGCATTCAATGGCTTTCATTCCTGTAGCCTTCACCAACTGAGTGCGTAAATTAATATTTTATCATAAAAATTGAATTATTTATACATATTTATTTATTTTACAATACCCAACACCCTAGTTTTATCCTAACACAGTGGTCTGAAACTCCTGGTTTGCAGACCACATTGGCAAGTCACATTATGCTGGCTTGCAAAGTGTTATATAATTCCTATTGGAATCCAGCCAGAGTTAGGATATCCAACAATTGGAACTTTTAATCACATGCAATCTGCAGTTAGAATGACTGCCATGGTAGGGAACATTGAGAAATGAGACCATCTAAACTGGAACAACCATCTCGATAACAGGTTAAATAAATTCAACCATTTACAGATTGGATTAGTTTAGAAAAATGTATGTTATTTATCTTTGTGTAGTATAAGATCAATTCATCAATCAATGTGCATGCAGAAACATAGATATTAAAACAAACTATTCTAAAAAGCAATCTGCAACAAAACATGCTAGGAAATATGATAATGAGGCCCCTCCCATGTCCTTTTCACTCTGAGAGTTAACAGAAATTAACTCAATGCAGTCGAGTAACAACAACACCATCTGGTGATGATTCCACTGTGATTCAAATAACACTTCATTTATTCACTGCAGGTGGTGTCAATTTCAATCTCACTGGTGTTAACCCCACTAGAATCAACACTCAGATATAAAACTCATTTTTCTTCAACACCAAGATTTTAACACTGGCAAATTTGCTGTGTATGTTCAAGGTGCCACGTTGAATTAATTACCACTAATAGATTAGTCAATAAGATGATAATCTGTACACTTTATCTCTAGCAAACCCCCCGCACCCATCCGGGTGTAGGTACCGGTAGTATGCGACTCATTTGGGTTAACAGATTTCCCAGCCCCTCCACTTTAGCCATCAATCTCTCGGTGGTGGGTGGTGTTATACGGCCTCTTATCATGTGACCACCTCTGGTTTTTCCTATACACATGAAAAATGTGTTAAGTGCAGATTACCTGAGGAAATTACTAGTGGGTTTCACGTGGAGGGGCGAGAACCCTCAATCATCGTTTCCTCCCCGGTATTAGTCAGCCTATCCTTCATGTCGTTTCTGTCTTGACTCGCTCACCTGACAAACACAGGCATTTCAGGGAGACTCATTGGCGTTCCACGAGAGAGTCGTTGTAATGTGTAACGCTGTGATGAAATTAATTAAAAGCTGCAGGGAGTTTCACTCTGTAACTAACTGAAATGGTGCATGGTGATGTCATAACAAAACCAATATTGAGAGGCATTTTTATTTATTTTTTTAATACTGGAGATTACTTAGATGCCTGTGTTATATTGATGCTCTTTGAAATTATATGTTTTAGACCGAAATGTAAGTATATGTGGGAGTATATGACAGATGGTGAATGAAATTATTGATGTGTGCGGAGAAAATAGAGTGGCTTCTTCCCAAAAGCATGCAGACCTTTGATATGGAAAGGTGGAAAATAGCGGTCTATATGTGCATATTTATTCAGTCATTACATTTTATCTCCTGACCTGTATAGGATTATTTGAAACCTTATTCCATATTCCATATCGTACCCCAGAGAAAATCTCATTGGGTGGTTCGCTTAATGTTGGATACAGTCTACTTGTAGGTTTCCAAGTTCTTTAACATGAGAAAAGCATTCAGCATAAAAAATCAGAAAGATTTGCCCACAAGGCATGTGAAGGTGTGTGTGTGAATGTGTAAAAGGAAAGGAAAATATTTCCCCAGCCATATTTTATATTGATCATATCATTATTTGGATATATCTAATCCTCACATTTAGATATGTTTACCTTTCTAGGAAGCACAGGTGAGATGGGATTAACTTTGAATTTCGGTAATGGTGAAGTGGACCAGTGAGGCTAGATCCCAGCCAGGTTCATCAACCATGTTTCCACCTGAGAGATATTCGATAAGAGCACACACTCACTCATACATACACAGAATAGCGCAACATTTGTCTAAAGCGGCCCCCAATTCTGAACATGGTCCAAAACAAGGCCTGGCACTTTGGCCTCTCTCTCTCGAGGAGCAACTGGGATAAGTCAAGTGTGCTTCTGACTACAGAGTGTACACAGGGCTCTTTTTTAAAAAGTGCTAAATGTACTGACTGTCCATCTTCAGATCAATTCCTCAGCATAACCATAGATTCAAGACCATATCACCCTGGTATGCAAGCAAGCACACATCTCCCTACCTAAGGAATGAATAAGCATTAATCCCTCCACAGACATACCCAGAAAAAGTGCATTAGCCAGAATGGTAGGAATGAAATGAATCAATTTGAGTCCTTTCCTCTCTTCAAATGCATGCATAGATAGAGGGGGTATTTTCCTCTACCGTGCTCTACTGTTTCCTTACAGGTTGGGGGAGAGTAGTGGGGGTGAGGGTGTGTGTCCCAAATGGCACCCTATTCCCTTCATAGTGCACTACTTTACACCAGGGTCCATACGGTTTAGTTCAAAAGTAGTGCACTTTATAGGGAATGAGGTGGCATTTGGGACGCGCCCTGAGTGTAGCCCTGTTGATGGATGCTGATTCTGGGGACCTGATAAACCACTGGCTGCTAGGGATAATGTTACCTGCAGCCAGGTTGGTTCTCCCTGAGTAAGCGCCCTCCCTTGCTAGCTGACGTGCTGCAGTCAACCCCAGGTTCTCCTAGCTGTGTTTGTCATGCTCCTGCTCAGCAACCTGGTCCTCTCCAGGCACTTGGTAATTAACTGGAATGTCAACACGAGATGAACTAGGTTGAAATAATTGCTTCTTTTATCTCCAAGTCATGATCATTATCTGTGTATTTTTCCTTTTCTCCTACCCCATCGCCTCCACCTCTATTTCCCTTCCTCCCACCTGCCCCTCCTCCTCCTCCTCCCACTCACCATTGTCTGATTTGCTCACAATTGATGACATCCTCTACTTACCTTTAAATTAGCCTGCCCCTAGGATGGAGTGTCTCTCTGAATAGGCTTGCAGGGAACTTCAATATCAAGTAGCTGCAAGCAATTTGTGAGTAAGCCCATGACAGCTTACTAATTGGTTTAGCTTCAATTGAATTCATAGCGGTGCACAGTAAAATCAGACATATAAAAGATACTGGTGTGAGGGAGGTAGATATTTTATTAACCCGTAGTCTCCTCCTGCTCATATACCATTTATTAAATGTTTTGTATGAATACATTACAGCATTACAACACACTGTTGTATCCCTCGATCATGTAGTGCTTAATATAGAATTTTGTAGTATACTGTAGAATACTATACTACACACTGTACTATTCCTCAATCATATGTAGTACATGCTATATAATTTTGTAGTACATTGTAGAATACACTACACACTGTACTATCCCTCAATCATGTGTAGTACTTACTATGAAATGTTTTAGTATACTGTACAATATTACAGTAAATACCACAGTATTATCAGAAAAAAACACTGTAGTAAATACTACAGTTCAGAAAGGAAACAGCATGTGTACATTTAACCATTTATTCGAAAATATTACAATGCATAGTCTTGGTGTTGGGCTCTGCTCCTTCAGGGTAATTCACTGCCAGGGCGAAACGCCATATAAAGATGATAAAATAACTACAGGCAGTGAGAACAATATGCTCTACCAAATCCCCTGAAGGAAGAAACACAGAACCCAGACAGGTGGAGGCTGGGGTGGGGGTGGGATATCAGAAAACAGCAAGCATAGCGAGTAACAGCTAGTTTCAGCAGCAACGCAATGGCAGCAAGAGACACCAGGGTATGCGTGCGCGTGACATCCAGCATCGAGGAAGCATGTCTATAACTGGTCATCTTAAATAGACCACATGTAAGTAGAGTGTGATTCCAATTGTTGCAATATCCACTGATGTGATCAGCTGATGCCACCACACTCGGGTTTCCCTCCTGAACTGGCTACGCTTTATTTCAGAAAGGAAACACTACATGTACGTTTAACCATTTATTAGAAAATATTCAAATGCATAGTCTTGCATTAGGCTCTGCTCCTTCAGGGTAGCTCAGAGCGAAGCGTCATATGAAGATGATAATATAACTACAGGCAGTGAGCACGATATGCTATATAACATCCCCCAAAACAGCAGAACCACAAGCCAGACGATTAACTACAGTTGAAGTCGGAAGTTTATATACACCTTAGCCAAATACATTTTTACTCAGTTTCACAATTCCTGACATTTAATCCTTGTAAATATCCCCTGTTTTAGGTCAGTTAGGATCACCACTTTATTTTAAGAATGTGAAATGTCAGAATAATAGTAGAGAAAATGATTTATATCAGCTTTTATTTCTTTCATCACATTTGCAGTGGGTCAGAAGTTTACATACACTCAATTAGCATTTGGTAGCATTGCCTTTCAATTGTTTAACTTGGGTCAAACATTTCAGGTAGACTTCCACAAGCTTCCCACAATAATTTGGGTGAATTTTGGCCCATTCCTCCTGACAGAGCTGGTGTAACTGAGTCAGGTTTGTAGGCCTCCTTGCTCGCACAAGCTTTTTCAGTTCTGCCCACAGATTTATGGCAGTTTTGGAGCAGTGGCTTCTTCCTTGCTGAGCGGCCTTTCAGGTTATGTCGATATAGGACTCATTTTACTGTGGATATAGATACTTTTGTACCTGTTTCCTCCAGCATCTTCACAAGGTTCTTTGCTGTTGTTCTGGGATTGATTTGCACTTTTTGCACCAAAGTACGTTCATCTCTAGGAGACAGAACGAGTCTCCTTCCTCAGCGGTATGACGGCTGCGTGGTCCCATGGTGTTTATACTTGCGTACTATTGTTTGTACAGATGAACGTGGTACCTTCAGGCGTTTGTAAATTGCTCCCAAGGATGAACCAGACTGGTGGAGGTCTACAAAAAAAATTCTGAGGTCTTGGCTGATTTCTTTTGATTTTCCCATGATGTCAAGCAAAGAGGCACTGAGTCTGAAGGTAGGCCTTGAAATACATCCACAGGTACACATCTAATATTCTGGAATTTTCCAAGCTGTTTAAAGGCACAGTCAACTTACTGTATGTAAACTTCTGACCCACTGGAATTATAAGTGAATTACTCCGCCCACACCAGTCGCTGACTCCACTTAGCTGGGTTGCTGGAGGCGTAGCACCTCAGCACCCCCTCCAGATCCTGGTTGACGCGCTACGTCTGCCCGTTCGACTGGGGATGGAAGCCGGAAGACAAGCTGACGGAGGCACCGAGGCAGGTGGAGAATGCCTTCCAGAACCTGGAGGCGAACTGAGGGCCCCGATCCGACACCACATCTTGGGGAAGGCAGTGGACCCGGAAAACGTGCTGCACCACCAACTTAGCCGTCTCCCGGGCCGATGGGACATTGAAAAGGGGAATGAAGTGGGCAGCCTTTGAAAACCGGTCCACAACAACCAGGATGACTGTGTATCCATCTGAGGAGGGTAGGGCAGAAATGAAATCCATTGAGATGTGGGACCAGGGGCGCTTGGGGATAGGCAAGGTTTGGAGCAGCCCTGCCGCGGGCTGACGTGAGCTCTTCATGCGCGTGCACACCGGGCAAGCGGCCACGAAGGCGCGCGCATCCCCCTCAGCTGATAGCCACCAGAACCTCCTACGCAGGAACTCCAACATCCTGGCGCCCCCCGGATGGCTGGTTAGGTCGGACACGTGTGCCAACTGAAGCAGTCGGTACGTACATCCTCCCCGATGGCCCTCCGCTGCTCTGACCAGCTTATCGATTCCCCAACGAAACTGGGGCAGCAATCAGGGCGTTGGGGACAATGGGGTCGTCCCTTTCCACCAGGTCCACGGGGTCGAACTGCCAGGAGAGCACTGATGGACCTCCGCCCGGATCGGGCTCCCAGACGGTATGAGATCGTGAACCGGAACCTGGTGAAGAACAACGCCCACCTGGCCTGGCACGAGTTGAGCCTCTTGGCCCCCTGAATGTAGGCTAAGTTATTGTGGTCAGTCCATTCGACTAAAGGATGGGCGGCCCCCTCTAGCCAATGCCTCCACTCCCCCAGGGCAGGCTTGACCGCTAGCAGCTCACGGTTCCACACGTCGTAATTCCGCTCCGCCGGGGACAGCTGACGGGAGAAAAATGCGCAGGGTTGAGTCTTACTGTACGTGAGGAACCGCTGGGACAGGATTGTTCCCATCGCAATGTCTGAAGCATCCACCTCCACAATGAACGGTAGGGATGGATCAGGATGCCCTAGAACCGGGGATGATGTAAAGTGCTGCTTAAGCATTCGCCGCTTCCAGGGTCCAGGCGAAGGAGCGCGCGCTCATCTGGGTGAGCGCTGTCAAAATCAGCTAACTCTAAAAACCGTTGTAGTTGCTTGAGGGAGGAGGGCTGGGGCCAATCCAGTACCGCGCTGACCTTGGCTGGGTCCATCCGTAGGTCCCCCTGGGTGACAATGAACCCCAGGAAGGAGACTGTCTCCATGTGGAACACGCACTTCTCCGCCTTGACGTGGAGCTGGTGACGGAGACAGTCTCCTTCCGTCACCAGCCGTCGATGAGGCAAGATGAGCGGTCATCTTGGTGAATGGGAAATACAGTGGCTTGCGAAAGTATTCACCCCCTTGGCATTTTTCCTATTTTGTTGCCTTACAACCTGGAATTAAAATGGATGTTTGGAGAGTCTCCTACATGGCTTTTGGTGAACACCAAATATGTTTGCTTCTTTTTTTCTTTAAGCAATGGCTTTTTACTGGCTACTCTTCCGTAAAGCCCAGCTCTGTGGAGTGTACGGCTTAAAGTGGTCCTATGGACAGATACTCTCATCTTTGCTGTGGAGCTTTGCAGCTCCTTCAGGGTTATCTTTGGTCTCTTTGTTGCCTCTCTGATTAATGCCCTCCTTGCCTGGTCCGTGAGTTTTGGTGGGCGGCCCTCTCTTGGCAGGTTTGTTGTGGTGCCATATTCTTTCCATTTTTTAATAATGGATTTAATGGTGCTCCGTGGGATGTTCAAAGTTTCAGATATTTTTTTATAACCCAACCTTGATCTGTACTTCTCCACAACTTTGTCCCTGACCTGTTTGGAGAGCTCCTTGGTCTTCATGGTGCCACTAGCTTGGTGGTGCCCCTTGCTTAGTGGTGTTGCAGACTCTGGGGCCTTTCAGAACGGAAAGTATTCAGACCCCTTGACTTTTTCCATATTATGTTACATTACAGCCTTATTCTAATTATTGTTCTTCTTACTTTTTCCTCATCAATCTATCAATCTATACACAACACCCCTTAATGAAAAAAAAAAAAAAACAGGTTTTTAGAAATTTTCATATTTTTTGGCTAATTTGTGAGAAGAAGGCAGTGATACTTTCTTTAAAGTCTCACTGCCTCCTTCTCACAAATGATCCCAAAAATATAAAAATTTAATAAAGTTGGTTCAACACAGTGGCGGGTCATTTTGACCCTAGGACAACAGGAGGGTTAATACATTTTAGAATAAGGCTGTAACGTACAATTATTTTGGAAAAAGTCAAGGGGTCTGAATAATTTCCTAATGCACTGTATGTATCACCACCTGTACTATCCAAATAGTCTGTCACTACTTGTACCGCTCAGTATTAGCTGATGCATCTGCAGCATGCACAGTGAGATTGACATGATAATCTAAAACTTAGGCCTACAATATAGAGTACCTGAGCTGAAGCTTATGTCTAACAGTATATGCCAGTAAGCCATGAGAGAAGAATAGATGTTGACCTGATAAGAAGAAATAGACTGCATAGATTACTTGAATGATGGAAAGGACCCAGTATGTTTAGCTGGCGGCAAATTGATTCCATCTGAGTAGCACAAGATATCACGCTGCTCGACTGCTGAACAGTGCATGTCGCGGCCCACAGCGTTTGAGCCAGCATGATGGTGGTAGATATGAGTCAAGCTCAGTTAAATGACTGTAGCAGAGTGAGCTGCATCAGGGTATAAGATGCTTGCATACGCACAATGTACAAGCATGTATGATAACGCCTGTAAACTTGCTTACAACAATCCTAAAATATTGTATAATACTAAAATATTGCCTAACCGGATACTTCATAATCACGACAGCGGCAATGAAATATGACAGAACTCATTCATAGATAATTGTAAGAATGCATTTTTTTTCCTGTAAAAGGCAGTCTGGGATAAACCAATAACGATTATCCCACCACTATTAGATAACAAGCTGGGGATAAGTCTGAGAACGTGACCACTTGACGTAAAAGGCAGCTATGGGGTGACAGTAAAACATGATAATTAGTAAATAAGACAGTACTAATTAATCCCCAGAAGGGGAAATTGATTGCACCAACCATACATACATCATATTAAATACACAATTAAAACACACAAGAACACAGACACTAAAAAGCAGGACATCGTCAATGAATGTAAAACTAAGTGTTCATGTTAAAAAGCCTCACAGCATCTGGTAAAGGATCTGCGAAAACGTTGGTTTTGCACATGGATAAAAATAATCTGTCTGCCATCGTACTGCGACGCTCCAAGCAGATGCTGTGGAAGGCGTGGCTAGTGTTTGCCTCTTTGACACCACAACCTCACTGTGTGCTCTTGGCAATAGCAATAACAGCAGCCATGCCATATCAACTATGTGCAGAAGATACAGGACAAAACAGCCAATGCATGAATTAGCACGAGCATTGACCTCAGCAAGGAGCCTAAACATGCACATCCTCCTGCACTATATTATCGGCAGCCATGCCATAATGCGATACTGTGTGCAGATAATGAAGCAAAGAATATCAGCTAACACCTGAATGTGTGAGCATTCACTACAGCATTAAGAGTTGCAGCATAAAAACACACAATATAACTAGTATCTACGACAAGAAGATAAAATGCCAGCAGAAGATGAATTAACAACAGTAGCTAGCTAATACATGACTAGAAAGAATTAGCATACAATACAATAGTCACTAAACGGTCAATACAATATTACTATTAGAATGCAAGATGGATCGATAGGGAGGGGCTACCTATGTAAAATGCCTAAACATACTGCTGCCGATAAGGACGAAAACTACATTGACTGAAATTATACTGTAAAATGTATGCTAATAGTGTGATTCATTGCAACTGTATGCACTAATGAGCTAGCAGATCTCCTTGCTCATGATCAGAAAACATCACTGTATATCGACGCATAGGCCTGTATAGCTAGCCTAGCATTGGCTACTTCCTAGGGATGATTCTCTGTGATCACCGAGTGAATGGACTCTGCCCGAAAGCTGACATTGGGAACAGACAAAGTGTACAATAGGCTACTCCCGAGACTAATTCTACTTAGCTAGCTAGTTTGTAGCCGCTATTGACTGACAACAGTAGAGCAGCAACATGGTTGATCCTTGCAATCAATGACATCCCCGCAGCAGCCAAACTAGCAAGCATTCACAAAGAAAGTTCCTATCAGAAAACAGCAAGCATAGCGAGTAACAGCTAGTTACATTAGCAACGCAATGGAAGCATGTGTAGAACTGGTCAACTTAAAAAGACTGCATGTAAGTAGGGTATGAATCCAATTGGTGCAATATCCACTAATGCGACTCCACCACATTCGGGTTTCCCTTTTGAACTGTCTACATTTAATTAATGTCCGCAGAAACACTACAGTTTTCACCAAAAAACTACAGTTTTCAATTTGCATATACCCCACCCATTCCCCTCCTTAGGGCTGTGGCAGTCATGCAAATGAGGTCTCACCGTAATTAAACATGAATTAACATAAACAAGTTTAGCATCTCCAGGCTTCCACGCGTAGCCTACAATCCACTGATGCAGACCTTTGGAACATCTACATTTCAAAAAGTCTAATAAATCCATTTAATATAGCCTACACCATCACAATAAATGCATTATTTATTTTTGGCAGGTCTAAAGAAACATTATGATATTAAGAAAATGTAGCCTATTTCTGAAGAACAGAAAAGCATATTCTGAGCCGTCCTTATGTTAGGCCCTGATCTGCCTATGCCATATGGCTGTGGGTTACACTAGTTCATTTAGCAGACATGATTTGCTTATAATTCCAGTGGCATTATTTTATGTCATTTTATAGTAAGAAGAATACAATTGAACATAGCTGAATTAAATAGAAAGGATATTTTTCCTAAAGGATTTCCGAGGGAGTGTGCACATGCGACTATTCTGTGTTGAGTGATAATTTGAAACAGGTCTTCCTATATGCTTAATTTAGAGTTATTTATGCAGCTTTAGTTGTGATACAAATTTTAGGCTATATGTTTTGATTCCCACGGGCGACCAGTACGAAATAAGTATTACAATTTATGCAATCACTACTGTAAGTCGCTCTGGATAAGAGCGTCTGCTAAATGACTACAATGTAAATGTAAATCCACAATTTGGATACCTCCACAGCCTCGTAGAGGATCTAGATACTTTTTCTAACCTCTCTGGATTAAAAACCAAATTATGATAAATGTACTATATTACGTATTGGATCACTAAAAAAATACAACTTTTACATTACCGTGTAGTTTAACAATAAAATGGTCTTACGGGGATGTGGACATACTCGGTATACATATCCCAAAATAAATTATTTCACTCCAATAAATTTTAATAGAAAGTTAGCAAAAATAGACAACATCTTCCTACCATGGAAAGGACAATACCTGTCTATCTGTGGAAAAATCACCCTGATTAACTCTTTAGTCATATCCCAGTTTACCTATTTGCTAATGGTCTTGCCTACACCTAGCGACCTGTTTTTATTTTTATTATATGAGCAAAAAATATTCAATTCTATTTGGAATGGCAAGCCAGAAAAAATTAAAAGGGCCTATTTATATAATTAATATGAACTCGGAGGGCAGAAATGATTAAATATTAAAGCATTAGACCTCTCACTAAAGGCATCAGTCATACAAAAGTTATACTTAAATCCAAACTGGTTCTCTAGAAAATTAGTAAGAATGTCTCACCCATTGTTCAACAATGGCCTTTTTCCTTTTATTCAGATTACAACCTCTCACTTTCGGTTGTTTGAAAACAAAATAATTTCCAAAATATCGCTATTTTAAAACAAGCCATAGAAAGTTGGTTGCAATTTCAGTTTAATCGACCAGGAAAGACAGAACAAATAATACAACAAATATTGTGGTTAAACTCAGATATACTAATTGATAATAAAGAAAACATTATTTTTCCTTTGAAAAAAAGAAAAAAAGTATAATCTTTGTAAATGAAATCATAAATACGACTGGTGGAGTTATGTCACGCATGCAGCTAACAAAAATATATGGAAATGTATACTCTACCCAAAATTACAACCAACTAATTGCAGCATTACCACAAAAAATGGAAGAGGCAAGTGGAAGGGGGGAAAAGTAAGGAACTTGTATTTTGGCCCTGCATTAAAGACCAAAATTGGTTAAAGAAAATTGTGATAAATACAAAAATATACCAGTTTCATTTAAGGACCAAAGCATTGACAGCTGTGCCATATAGATTGCAAAATAGTTGGGAAGAGATTTTCGATGTACCGATTCCATGGCACATGGTTTATGAACTGATACACAAAATGAAGCCGTATACAAAACTTAGCATTTTTCAATTTAACTTATTATACAAAATTCTTGCAAGCAATAGAATGTTATACATATGGGGATACAACCTTCCCAGCTCTGCAGATTTTGCTGCGAAGAGACAGAGTCGTTAGATCATTTATTTTGGTACAGTCCATATGTAGTTTGTTTTTGGTCACAGGTCCAGGAATGGCTGAAGAATTGCAACATTTACCTGGAGCTAACGCTGCAGATAGCAATACTGTGTGGTTTGAAAAGTCATAGTAATCGATCAATAAAATAATAACACTTTTAGCAAAAATGTTTATCTTTAATTTACAATCTGTAGAAACTATGAGAATAGAAATGTTCACAACATTTGTGAAGCATCACAGCACAGTTGAAAGAAATATGGCAAATAGAAGTCCAATATGGATGGTGTTAAGAGATAGATGGGAGGGGTTGAATGAAGCTGAAGGGTGGGACTAATAACAACAAGATAACAAATATAAAATATACTGTGTCTGTAAAATGTATATAGGTTCAGAACTTTTTTGAAACAGCACAGTTAAAAATATATGGAAAATAGAAATCAAATTGGATGGACATCAGAAATAGATGGGAGAGGTTAAGGGTAGAGGAAGGACTAAAAACAAACAAAATATAACTATTATAAAATAGATTGTGTCCGCAAAATGTATATAGTATGTTTAAGCAGGAAGTATAAGCCTAAGTGTTGTTGTTCAGTAGTTTACTCCAATTAGGGGAGGGGTGGTAGGGTTAGCGGAAAATATATTTTTTACAAGATATGTAAATATGTATAAATATATACATATATGTACAGTGGGGGAAAAAAAGTATTTAGTCAGCCACCAATTGTGCAAGTTCTCCGACTTAAAAAGATGAGAGAGGCCTGTAATTTTCATCATAGGTACACGTCAACTATGACAGACAAATTGAGATTTTTTTTCTCCAGAAAATCACATTGTAGGATTTTTAATGAATTTATTTGCAAATTATGGTGGAAAATAAGTATTTGGTCACCTACAAACAAGCAAGATTTCTGGCTCTCACAGACCTGTAACTTCTTCTTTAAGAGGCTCCTCTGTCCTCCACTCGTTACCTGTATTAATGGCACCTGTTTGAACTTGTTATCAGTATAAAAGACACCTGTCCACAACCTCAAACAGTCACACTCCAAACTCCACTATGGCCAAGACCAAAGAGCTGTCAAAGGACACCAGAAACAAAATTGTAGACCTGCACCAGGCTGGGAAGACTGAATCTGCAGTAGGTAAGCAGCTTGGTTTGAAGAAATAAACTGTGGGAGCAATTATTAGGAAATGGAAGACATACAAGACCACTGATAATCTCCCTCGATCTGGGGCTCCACGCAAGATCTCACCCCGTGGGGTCAAAATGATCACAAGAACGGTGAGCAAAAATCCCAGAACCACACGGGGGGACCTAGTGAATGACCTGCAGAGAGCTGGGACCAAAGTAACAAAGCCTACCATCAGTAACACACTACGCTGATGTGCCAGACGTGTCCCCCTGCTTAAGCCAGTACATGTCCAGGCCCATCTGAAGTTTGCTAGAGTGCATTTGGATGATCCAGAAGAGGATTGGGAGAATGTCATACACGACTGATCCGTGTAAAGGAAAAAATGAATGGGGCCATGTATCGTGAGATTTTGAGTGAAAACCTCCTTCCATCAGCAAGGGAATTGAAGATGAAACGTGGCTGGGTCTTTCAGCATGACAATGATCCCAAACACACCGCCCGGGCAATGAAGGAGTGGCTTCGTAAGAACCATTTCAAGGTCCTGGAGTGGCCTAGCCAGTCTCCAGATCTCAACCCCATAGAAAATCTTTGGAGGGAGTTGAAAGTCCTTGTTGCCCAGCGACAGCCCCAAAACATCACTGCTCTAGAGGAGATCTGCATGGAGGAATGGGCCAAAATACCAGCAACAGTGTGTGAAAATCTTGTGAAGACTTACAGAAAATGTTTGACCTGTGTCATTTCCAACAAAGGGTATATAACAAAGTATTGAGAAACTTTTGTTATTGACCAAATACTTATTTTCAACCATAATTTGCAAATAAATTCATTAAAAATCCTACAATGTGATTTTCTGGATTTTTTTTTCTCATTTTGTCTGTCATAGTTGACGTGTACCTATAAGGAAAATTACAGGCCTCTCTCATCTTTTTAAGTGGGAGAACTTGCACAATTGGTGGCTGACTAAATACTTTTTTCCCCACTGTATATATGTATTTATATGTATGTATATATGTAAGTATGTATGTATGTGTGTACAGTACCAGCCAAAGGTTTGGACACACCTACTCATTCTTTATTTTGTAAAAATTTTTACATTGTAGAATAATAGTGAAGACATCAAAACTATGAAAGAACACATATGGAATCATGTAGTAACCAAAAAAGTGTTAAACAAATCAAAATATATTTTAGATTTTAGATTCTTCAAATAGCCACCCTTTGCCATGATGACAACTTTGTACACTCTTGGCATTCTCTCAACCAGCTTCACCTGGAATGCTTTTCCAACAGTCTTGAAGGAGTTCCCACATATGCTCAGCACTTGTTGGCTGCTTTTCCTTCACTCTGTCATCTGACTCATCCCAAACCATCTCAATTGGGTTGAAGTCAGGCGATTGTGGAGGCCAGATCACCTGATCACTCTCCTTCCTGGTAAAATAGCCCTTACACAGTTTTCCTGTTGAAAAACAAATGATAGTCCCACTAAGCCCAAACCAGATGGGATGGTGTATCGCTGCAGAATGCTGTGGTAGCCATGCTGGTGAAGTTAATCACAGTCAGTGTCACCAGCAAAGCACCCCCACACCATAACCCCTCCTCCTCCATGCTTTACGGTGGGAACTACACATGCAGAGATCATCCGTTCACCCACACCGTGTCTAACAAAGACACGGCGGTTGGAACCAAAAATCTCCAATTTGGACCAAAGGACAAATTTCCACTGGTCTAATGTTCATTGCTCGTGTTTCTTAGCCCAAGCAGGTCTCCTCTTCTTATTGGTGTCATTTATAATAATAATATGCCATTTAGCAGACGCTTTTTTCCAAAGCGACTTACAGTCATGCGCGCATACATTTTTTTTGTGTATGGGTGGTCCCGGGGATCAAACCCACTACCTTGGCGTTACAAGCGCCATGCTCTACCAGCTGAGCTACAGAGGACCACCTTAAGTTGTGTTTTTTTTGCAGCAATTTGACCATGAAGGCCTGATTCACACAGTCCCCTCTGATCAGTTGATGTTGAGATGTGTCTGTTACTTGAACTCTGTGAAGCATTTATTTGGGTTGCAATTTCCGAGGCTGGTAACTCTAATGAACTTATCCTCTGCAGCAGAGGTTACTCTGGGTCTTCCATTCCTGTGGCGGTCCTCATGAGAGACAGTTTCATCATAGCGCTTGATGGTTTTTGCGACTTGAAGAAACTTTCAAAGTTCTTGAAATGTTCCGTATTGACTGACCTTCATGTCTTAAAGTAATGATGGACTGTCGTTTCTCTTTGATTATTTGAGCTGTTCTTGCCATAATATGGACTTGGTCTTTTACCAAATTGGGCTATCTTCTGTATATCCCCCCTACCTTGTCACAACACAACTGATTGGCTCAAACGCATTAAGAAGGAAAGAAATTCCATAAATTAACTTTTAAGAAGGCACACCTGTTAATTGAAATGCATTCCAGGTAACTACCTCATGAAGCTGGTTGAGAGAATGCCAAGAGTGTGCAAAGCTGTCATCAAGGCAAAGGGTGGCTATTAGAAGAATCTCAAATTTAAAATATATTTTGATTTGTTTAACACTTGTTTGGTTACTACATGATTCCATATGTGTTCTTTCATAGTTGTGATGTCTTCACTATTATTCTACAATGTAAAAAATAGTAAAAATAAAGAAAAACCCTTGAATGAGTAGGTGTGTCCAAACTTTTGACTGGTAGTGTATGTGTGAAATTAGTTTTGATTTAGAATGGGCCATTATAATAATATGCCATTTAGCAGACGCTTTTATCCAAAGCGACTTACAGTCATGTGTGCATGCATTTTTACGTATGGGTGGTCCCTGGGATCGAACCCACTACCCTGGCATTACAAGCGCTATGCTCTACCAATTGAGCTACAGAGGACCATTATGATGCACCTGTCAGAACAGGGGCAGTGGAAAAAAAGACAAGTCATCCGTATGCACTTGAATAGCGTATGGAGGACACTTTTCCCACAGTTTATTTTCATGCCAGCCATGTAGGCTACTCCGATTGTAAAGCGAAGCAATATGCTTAATATTAGGAAAGTTGAGAAATAAATATAGTAAACCTATAGAAAGCTTGTAGGATCCTCGTTTTAATAGAGGCCATCAAAACTCTGTTTTCTCACGCAATTGCATAGCATAGCCTATAGAAATGTTGCTCAACATCGGCTTATAGGAACACTTTTTTCATTCCATGCAGCTGGAGCTAGGTCTCGCTGCGCAAAAGGTGATCCTATTCCGCTCAAACTCTGAATGCCAGGGCTCTCGTGAAGTGTTTGATGTGATTTTCGATTGCATTTGCATTGATGTCAGTGAGCAAGTTTGGAAAGACACTAATGACTATCAGCGGCAACAGATTGCAGTTTTGGAGAAGCCTAGTTACCGTGACTCAACTGTCACGTTGAATTTGACTGCAGTCATGAATTGTGACTGCTGGTGTGGCGGTAATACAGTTACCGTAACAACCCTACCCCTCCCCCATATCTCAATTTCTGCCACCACATGCCAAGTATAGAACATATATTGTGCTCCCTAGAGGCAATAGAAAAGAGAAGAAACTCCAGACCTACCTACCTACCTACAGTACTTACAGGTTATGGAAAATGAGCTCTTTTAGTATTTGTCCAGTAGGTTTCCTCAAGGAGAGAGCTCCCACTTCTATCTCATGCAGCGCGACACATCTCCGTCGCATAGAGTTGATCAGCCTGTTGATTGTGGCCTGTGGAATGTTATCACACTCCTCTTCAATGGTTGTGCGAAGTTGCTGGATATTGGCGGGAACTGGAACATGCTGTCGTACACCTCGATCCAGAGCATCCCAAACATGCTCAATGGGTGACATGTCTGGTGAGTATGCGGGCCATGAAGGAACTGGGACATTTTCAGCTTCCAGGAATTCCAGATCCTTGGCACATGGGGTGGGGATTCTTGCTGAAACATGAGGTGATGGCTGCGGATGAATGGCACGACAATGGGCCTCAGGCTCTCGTCACGGTATCTCTATGCGTTCAAATTGCCATTGTTAAAATGCAATTGTGTTCATTGTCTGTAGCTTATGCCTGCCCATACCATAACTGCACCGCCACCATGGTGCACTCTGTTCACAATGTTGACATCAGCAAACTGCTCGCCAACATGACGCCATACACGCTGTCTGCTATCTGCCCGGTACAGTTGAAACCGGGATTCATCCGTGAAGAGCACACTTCTCCAGCGGCCATCGAAGGAGAGCATTTTCCCACTGAAGTCGGTTACAACTCCGAACTGCAGTCAGGTCAAGACCCTGGTGAGGACGAGGAGCATGCAGATGAGATTCTCTGAGACGGTTTCTGATAGATTGTGCAGAAATTCTTCAGTTGTGCAAACCCACAGTTTCAAACAGCAGTCCGGGTGGCTGGTCTCAGACCATTCCGCAGGTGAAGAAGCCGGATGTGGAGGTCCTGGGCTGGCGTAGTTACACATGGTCTGCGGTTGTGAAGCTGGTTGAATGTACTACCAACTTCTCTAAAACGATGTTGGAGGCGGCTTATGGCAACAGCTCCGGTGGACATTCCTGAGACATCTGTGCATTGTGTTGTGTGACAAAACAGCATATTTTAGAGTGGCCTTTTATTGCCCCTAGCACAAGGTGCACCTGTGTAATGATCATGCTGTTTAATCATCTTATTGATATGCCACACCTGTCAGGTGGATGGATTATCTTGGCCGGAGAAATGCTCACTAACAGGGATGTAAACTAAATCTGAGCGAAAAAAGCTTTTTGTGCGTATGGAAAATGTCTAGGATATTTTATTACAGCTCATGAAACATGGGACCAACATTTTACATGTTGCGTTTATATTTTTTATCAGTATAGGTGGATTGTGGGCTGGATTTAGCTCCTACTTGAAAGATCTGCAAGCATTCAAAACACAGCACTGACCATCTAATATTACCTCCTCCCAGCTAACAATTATAAGGAAAGAGAATCCGTAATGTTACCCATAATGTTACACTAAAGTTTGAGTGTCCCATTTTCCATTAGTTAGGGGAAAATTCTATTTATGTCAGCAAAAACCTTCTGAGAACCTTTTTAGCATGCTTTGGTGTTAAAGTTAGGAGAACATTCCCTTCATGTCAAACTAGAATGTGGTTACAATGTTTTCTAAATATACAATAATAATGTTCTAGATGCGTTTTATGGGACGTTGCAAAAACATTAATGTGTCCAGTTTTCTGAGGGTTAGGAGACTATTCCACCAACGTTCCATCAAACATGCACAGAACATGGTTGCCATGTTCTCAGAATATACAATATTAATGTTCTAGACATGTTTCCTGGGAAGGTTGCAAGAACATTTATGTGTATCAGTTGTCAGGATGTCGCCTGATGGTCCCAAAGAAATGTTACCCCCCACCCCCCAATTTTTTGTTATTACACATCAAACCTTGTTATGGTTGCCAAGCCCATCACTGATCCATTCACAGTTTTGTTTGTCTGTTGGCTAGGGATAATCACACACAGTGCTTTTAACATATTTGACACACTTTGGCATGCATGATTACATTGTGTATGTTATTTTATACAGTAAATGTCCTCACCTGGGATTTGAAATCACAACCTCATGGTTCACAGCAGTCAGATCTTCCTGATACGCCACTTTGTCTGTGTCAGTTATTAGTTTTTTGACTATTCTCTCATCATTGATTTTATTTAGCCATGAAGTGCTTTGAAAGGCTGGTTATGGCTCACATCAACACCATTATCCCAGAAACCCTAGACCTACTCCAATTTGCATACCGCCCCAATAGATCCACAGATGACGCAATCTCTATTGCACTCCACTGCCATTTCCCACCTGGACAAAAGGAACACCTACGTGAGAATGCTATTCATTGACTAAAGCTCAGCGTTCTCAACACCATAGTTGCCTCAAAGTTCATCACTAAGCTACGGACCCTGGGACTAAACACCTCCCTCTGCAACTGGATCCTGGACTTCCTGACGGGCCGCCCCCAGGTGGTAAGGGTAGGTAACAACACATCTGCCACGCTGATTCTCAACACGGGGGCTCCTCAGGGGTGCGTGTTCAGTCCCCTCCTGTACTCCCTTTTCACCCATGACTGCATGGCCAAGCACGAAACCAACACCATCATTTAGTTTTCCGACGACACAACAGTGGTAGGCCTGATCACCGACAACGATGAAAGAGCCTATAGGGAGGAGGTCAGAGACCTGGCAGTGTGGTGCCAGGATAACAACCTCTCCCTCAATGTGATCAAGACAAAGGAGATGATCGTGGACTACAGTAAAAGGAGGGCCGAGCACACCCCCATTCTCATCGCCGGGGCTGTAGTGGAGCAGGTTGAGAGCTTCAAATTCCTTAGTGTCCACATCACCAACAAACTATCATGGTCCAAACACACCAAGACAGTCGTGAAGAGGGCATGACAACGCCTTTTCCCCCTCAGGAGTCTGAAAAGTTTTGGCATGGGTCCTCAGATCCTCAAAAAGTTATACAGCTGCACCATCGATTGCATCCTGACTGGTTGCATCACCGCCTGGTATGGCAACTGCTCGGCCTCCGACCGCAAGGCACTACAGAGGGTAGTGTGTACGGCCCAGTACATCACTGGGGCCAAGCTTCCTGCCATCCAGGAACTCTATACCGGACTATTTGCATTTACACCTCCCCCCCTCACTTTACCTCTACCTACATGTACATATTACCTCAATTACCTCGACTAACCTGTGCCCCCCACATTGACTCTGTACCGGTACCCACTGTACAGTTGAAGTCGTGCCAGTGGCCAGCGTGCCAGTGGCCATCGAAGGAGAGCATTTTCCCAAATTATGTGGATATATTGAAGCAACATCTCAAGACATCAGTCAGGAAGTTAAGGCTTGGTTGCAAATGGGTCTTCCAAATGGACAATGACCCCAAGCATACTTCCAAAGTTGTGGCAAAATGGCTTAAGGACAACAAATAAAAGGTATTGGAGTGGCCATCACAAAGCCCTGACCTCAATCCTATAGAACATTTGTGGGCAGAACTGAAAAAGCGTGTGCGAGCAAGGAGGCCTACAAACCTGACTCAGTTACACCAGCTCTGTCAGGAGGAATGGGCCAAAATTCACCCAACTTATTGTGGGAAGCTTGTGGAAGGCTACCCGAAACATTTGACCCAAGTGAAACAATTCAAAGGCAATGCTACCAAATACTAATTGAGTGTATGTAAACTTCTGACCCACTGGGAATGTGATGAAAGAAATAAAAGCTGAAATATATCATTCTCTCTACTATTATTCTGACATTTCACATTCTTAAAATAAAGTGGTGATCCTAACTGACCTAAGACAGGGAATTTTTACTAGGATTAAATGTCAGGAATTGTGAAAAACAGAGTTTAAATGTATTTGGCTAAGGTATATGACACTTCCGACTTCAACTGTACATATGAAATGGGTAAAACAGTACGTACATTTTTTTTAAATGATCAGCGTTCCATTATTAAAGTGACCAGTGTTCTATGTCTATGTACATAGGGCAGCAGCTTCTAAGGTGCAGGGATGAGTAACTGGGTGGTAGCCGGCTAGTGACAGTGACTAAGTTTAGGGTGGGTACTGGGTGGAAGCCAGCTAGTGATGGCTATTTAACAGTCTGATGGCCTTGAAATTGAAGCTGTTTTTCAGTCTCTCGGTCCCAGCTTTGATGCACCTATACTGACCTCGCCTTCGGAACGATAGCGGGATGAACAGGCCGTGGCTCGGGCAGGTGAGGTCCTTGATGATCTTACATTTACATTTACATTTTAGTCATTTAGCAGACGCTCTTATCCAGAGCGACTTACAGGAGCAATTAGGGTTAAGTGCCTTGCTCAAGGGCACATTTACGTCATTTAGCAGACGCTCTTATCCAGAGCGACTCACCAATTGGTGCGTTCACCCTATAGCCAGTGGGATAACCACTTTACAATTTTGGGGGGGGGGGGGGGGGGGGGGGTAGAAGGATTACTTTATCCTATCCCAGGTATTCCTTAAAGAGGTGGGGTTTCAAATGCCTCCGGAAGGTGGTGAGTGACTCCGCTGTCCTGGCGTCGTGAGGGAGCTTGTTCCACCATTGGGGTGCCAGAGCAGCGAACAGTTTTGACTGGGCTGAGCGGGAACTATGCTTCCGCAGAGGAAGGGGAGCCAGCAGGCCAGAGGTGGATGAACGCAATGCCCTCGTTTGGGTGTAGGGACTGATCAGAGCCCGAAGGTACAGAGGTGCCGTTCCCCTCACTGCTCCATAGGCAAGCACCATGGTCTTGTAGCGGATGCGAGCTTCAACTGGAAGCCAGTGGAGTGTGCGGAGGAGGAGGGTGACGTGAGAGCCTTCCTGTGACACCGGGTGCTGTATATGTCCTGAAGGGCAGGCAGTGTGCTACCGGTGAATGCACCACCCTCTGGAGAGCCATGCAGTTTGTGAGGGTCTTAGGGGCCAAGACGAATTTCTTCAGCCTCCTGAGGTTGCACAGGGCGAGGTTCAGACGCAGGGCCCCGAGCTTAATGATGAGCTTGGAGGGTACAATGGTGTTGAAGGCTGAGCTGTAGTCAATGAACATCATTCTACATAGGTATTCCTCTTGTCCAGATGGGATAGGGCAGTGTGCAGTGCGATGGCAATTGCATAATCCGTGGATCTATTGGGGCGGTATGCAAATTGCAGTGGGTCTAGGGTGTCGGGTAAAGTGGAGCTGATATGCTCCTTAACTAGCCTCTCAAAGCACTTCATGATGACAGAAGTGAGTGCTACGGGGCGATACTCATTTAGTTCAGTTACCTTCACTTTCTTGGGTACAGGAACAATGGTGGACATCTTGAAGCAAGTGGGGACAGCAGACTGGGTTAGGGAGAGATCGAATATGTCTGTAAACGGCTGCGGCTAGGGATGCCATCTGGGCCAGCAGCCATGCGAGGGTTAACACGCTTAAATGTCTTACTCACGTCGGCCACGGAGAACGAGAGCTCACAGTCCTCGGGAGTGGCCCGTGTCGGCGGCACTGTGTTATCTTCAAAGAGGGCGAAGAAGGTGTTTAGTTTGTCCAGGAGCAAGACGTCGGTGTCCGCAACGTGGCTGGTTTTCCCTTTATAATCCGTGATTGTCTGGAGTCCCTGCCACATACGTCTCATGTCTGAGCCGTTGAATTACGACTCCACTTTGTCTCTGTACTGACGTTTTGCCTGTTTGATTGCCTTACGGGGGGCATAACTGGATTGTTTGTATTCGATCCGGAACATGTCCCAGTCCGTGTGATCAAAACAGTCTTGAAGCATGGATTCCGATTGGTCAGTAAGCGTTGAATAGACCTTAGCTCGGGTACTTCCTGTTTGAGTTTCTGCCTATAGGAAGGGAGGAGCAAAATGGAGTTGTGGTCTGATTTGCTGAAGGAAGGTCGGGGGAGGGCCTTTTTGCCATTCCGGAAGGGAGAGTAACATTGGTTGAGAGTTTTTGAAGTGTGAATACTACAGGCGATGTGTTGATATAACTTCGGTAGGGTTTACCTCAGATTTGCCTTATTAACGTCCCCAGCTATAATAAATGTGTAATTTCCCCAATGTAATTTCCAGTTAGCACAAGGTAGTTTCTTGAGAGCTGTCGTGGTATCGGCTTGAGGGCGAATATACATGGCTGTGAATGCGGTCATCATTTGATTGTGAGGTATTCCAGGTCGGTTGAACTAAAGGACTTGAGTTCCTGTACGTTACCACACCATGAGTAGTTAATCATGAAACATACACCTTCACATTTATTCTTCTGGGTATGTGAGTATGTTTGTATGCATGTGTGAGAAGAGTGTCAGTGTAGGTCTGTGTGCATGAGTGGGTAGATACCTGTGGTCTGAGCATAGTGTCAGTGCAAGGTAGTCAGTGCGCATAGTCTGTGGGAGAGAGGGAGGGCAGTGCTAGTTAGCTATTCAATAGTCTCATGGCCTGGGGGAAGAAGCTGTCTAGGAGCCTGTTGATCCGAGACCCGATGCTCCGGTACCGCCTGCCGGATGGGCGCAGACAGCACAATCCGTAGCTTGGTTGACTGGAGTCTATGGCAATTTGACAGGCCTTTCTCAGACACCACTTGGCATGAATGTCTTGGAAGGCTGGGGGCACAACCAGTCAGGATGCTTTCGATGGTACACCTGTAAAAGCTCTTGAGGATCTGAGGGGCCATGCCAAATCTCTTCAGCCTCTTGAAGGAGAAGAGGCGCTGTTGTGCCTTCTTCACAACTGTGCTGGTGTGAGAGGACCATGTTAAGTCCTCAGTGATGTGGACACCAAGGAACTTGAAGCTCTTCAATCAATCAATCAATTTTATTTTATATAGCCCTTCTTACATCAGCTAATATCTCGAAGTGCTGTACAGAAACCCAGCCTAAAACCCCAAACAGCTAGTAATGCAGGTGTAGAAGCACGGTGGCTAGGAAAAACTCCCTAGAAAGGCAAAACCTAGGAAGAAACCTAGAGAGGAACCAGGCTATGAGGGGTGGCCAGTCCTCTTCTGGCTGTGCCGGGTGGAGATTATAACAGAACCATGCCAAGATGTTCAAAAATGTTCATAAGTGACAAGCATGGTCAAATAATAATCAGGAATAAATCTCAGTTGGCTTTTCATAGCCGATCATTAAGAGTTGAAAACAGCAGGTCTGGGACAGGAAGGGGTTCCATAACCGCAGGCAGAACAGTTTAAACTGGAATAGCAGCAAGGCCAGGCGGACTGGGGACAGCAAGGAGTCACCACGGCCGGTAGTCCCGACGTATGGTCCTAGGGCTCAGGTCTCTCAGTTGGCTTTTCATAGCCGATCATTAAGAGTTGAAAACAGCAGGTCTGGGACAGGTAGGGGTTTCGTAGCCGCAGGCAGAACAGTTGAAACTGGAATAGCAGCAAGGCCAGGCGGACTGGGGACAGCAAGGTGTCATCATGCCCGGTAGTCCTGACGTATGGTCCTAGGGCTCAGGTTCTCAGAGAGAAAGAGAGAACGAGAGAATTAGAGAGAGCATACTTAAATTCACACAGGACACTGGATAAGACAGGAGAAGTACTCCAGGTATAACCAACTAACCCCAGCCCCCCGACACATAAACTACTGCAGCATAAATACTGGAGGCTGAGACAGGAGCGGTCCGGAGACACTGTGGCCCCATCCGAAGAAACCCCCGGACAGGGCCAAACAGGAAGGATATAACCCCACCCACTCCGCCAAAGCACAGCCCCCGCACCACTAGAGGGATATCCCCAACCACCAACTTACAATCCTGAGACAAGGCCGAGTATAGCCCACAGAGGTCTCCACCACAGCACAAACCAAGGGGGGGGGCGCCAACCCAGACAGGAAGATCACGTCAGTAACTCAACCCACTCAAGTGACGCACCCCTCCCAGGGACGGCATGAAAGAGCACCAGCAAGCCAGTGACTCAGCCCCTGCAACAGGGTTAGAGGCAGAGAACCCCAGTGGAGAGGGGAACCGGCCTGGCAGAGACAGCAAGGGCTGTTCGTTGCTCCAGCCTTTCCGTTCACCTTCACACTCCTGGGCCAGACTACACTCAATCATATGACCTACTGAAGAGATAAGTCTTCAGTAAAGACTTAAAGGTTGAGACCGAGTCTGCGTCTCTCACATGGGTAGGCAGACTGTTCCATAAAAATGGAGATCTATAGGAGAAAGCCCTGCCTCCCGCTGTTTGCTTAGAAATTCTAGGGACAATTAGGAGGCCTGCGTCTTGTGACCGTAGCGTACGTATTGGTATGTACGGCAGGACCAACTCGGAAAGATAGGTAGGAGCAAGCCCATGTAACGCTTTATAGGTTAACAGTAAAACCTTGAAATCAGCCCTTGCCTTAACAGGAAGCCAGTGTAGGGAAGCTAGCACTGGAGTAATATGATCAAATTTCTTGGTTCTAGTCAGGATTCTAGCAGCCGTATTTAGCACTAACTGAAGTTTATTTAGTGCTTTATCCGGGTAGCCGGAAAATAGAGCATTGCAGTAGTCTAACCTAGAAGTAACAAATGCATGGATTAATTTTTCTGCATCATTTTTGGACAGAAAATTTCTGATTTTTGCAATGTTACGTAGATGGAAAAAAGCTGTCCTTGAAACAGTCTTGATATGTTCGTCAAAAGAGAGATCAGGGTCAAGAGTAACGCCTAGGTCCTTCACAGTTTTATTTGAGACGACTTTACAACCATCAAGATGAATTGTCAGATTTAACAGAAGATCTCTTTGTTTCTTGGGACCTAGAACAAGCATCTCTGTTTTGTCCGAGTTTAAAAGTAAAAAGTTTTCAGCCATCCACTTCCTTATGTCTGAAACACAGGCTTCTAGCGAGGGCAATTTTGGGGCTTCACCATGCTTCATTGAAATGTACAGCTGTGTGTCATCCGCATAGCAGTGAAAGTTAACATTATGTTTTCGAATAACATCCCCAAGAGGTAAAATATATAGTGAAAACAATAGTGGTCCTAAAACGGAACCTTGAGGAACACCGAAATGTACAGTTGATTTGTCGGAGGACAGACCATTCACAGAGACAAACTGATATCTTTCCGACAGGTAGGATCTAAACCAGGCCAGAACTTGTCCGTGTAGACCAATTTGGGTTTCCAGTCTCTCCAAAAGAATGTGGTGATCGATGGTGTCAAAGGCAGCACTAAGGTCTAGTAGCACGAGGACAGATGCAGAGCCTCGGTCTGACGCCATTAAAAGGTCATTTACCACCTTCACAAGTGCAGTCTCAGTGCTATGATGGGGTCTAAAACCAGACTGAAGCATTTCGTATACATTGTTTGTCTTCAGAAAGGCAGTGAGTTGCTGCGCAACAGCTTTTTCTAAAATTTTTGAGAGGAATGGAAGATTCGATATAGGCCGATAGTTTTTTATATTTTCCGGGTCAAGGTTTGGCTTTTTCAAGAGAGGCTTTATCACTGCCACTTTTAGTGAGTTTGGTACACATCCGGTGGATAGAGAGCTGTTTATTATGTTCAACATAGGAGGGCCAAGCACAGGAAGCAGCTCCTTCAGCAGTTTAGTAGGAATAGGATCCAGTATGCAGCTTGAAGGTTTAGAGGCCATGATTATTTTCATCATTGTGTCAAGAGATATAGTACTAAAACACTTAAGTGTCTCTCCCGATCCCAGGCCCTCGCAGAGCTGTGCAGATCCAGGACAGCTAAGCCCTGGAGGAATACGCAGATTCAAAGAGGAGTCCGTAATTTGCTTTCTAATGGTCATGATCTTTTCCTCAAAGAAGTTCATGAATTTATCACTGCTGAAGTGAAAGCCATCCTCTCTTGGGGAATGCTGCTTTTTAGTTAGCTTTGCAACAGTATCAAAAAGAAATTTTGGATTGTTCTTATTTTCCTCGATTAAGTTGGAAAAGTAGGATGATCGAGCAGCAGTGAGGGCTCTTCGGTACTGCACGGTACTGTCTTTCCAAGCTAGTCGGAAGACTTCCAGTTTGGTGTGGCGCCATTTCCGTTCCAATTTCCTGGAAGCTTGCTTCAAAGCTCGGGTATTTTCTGTATACCAGGGAGCTAGTTTCTTATGACAAATGTTTTTCGTTTTTAGGGGTGCAACTGCATCTAGGGTATTGCGCAAGGTTAAATTGAGTTCCTCAGTTAAGTGGTTAACTGATTTTTGTCCTCTGACGTCCTTGGGTAGGCAGAAGGAGTCTGGAAGGGCATCAATGAATTTTTGTGTTGTCTGAGAATTTATAGCACGACTTTTGATGCTCCTTGGTTGGGGTCTGAGCAGATTATTTGTTGCGATTGCAAACGTAATAAAATGGTGGTCCGATAGTCCAGGATTTTGTGGAAAAACATTAAGATCTACAACATTTATTCCATGGGACAAAACTAGGTCCAGAGTATGACTGTGGCAGTGAGTAGGTCCAGAGACATGTTGGACAAAACCCACTGAGTCGATAATGGCTCCGAAAGACTTTTGGAGTGGGTCTGTGGACTTCTCCATGTGAATATTAAAATCACCAAAAATTAGAATATGATCTGCTATGACTACAAGGTCTGATAGGAATTCAGGAAACTCAGAGAGGAACGCTGTATATGGCCCAGGAGGCCTGTAAACAGTAGCTATAAAAAGTGATTGAGTAGGCTGCATAGATTTCATGACTAGAAGCTCAAAAGATGAAAACGCCATTTTTTTTTTTGTAAATTGAAATTTGCTATCGTAAATGTTAGCAACACCTCCGCCTTTACGGGATGCACGGGGAATATGGTCACTAGTGTAACCAGGAGGTGAGGCCTCATTTAACACAGCAAATTCATCAGGCTTAAGCCATGTTTCAGTCAGGCCAATCACATCAAGATTATGATCAGTGATTAGTTCATTGACTATGACTGCCTTTGAAGTGAGGGATCTAACATTAAGTAACCCTATTTTGAGATGTGAGGTATCACGATCTCTTTCAATAATGGCAGGAATGGAGGAGGTCTTTATCCTAATAAGATTGCTAGGGTGAACACCGCCATGTTTAGTTTTGCCCAACCTAGGTCGAGGCACAGACACAGTCTCAATGGGTATGGCTGAGCTGACTACACTGACTGTGCTATTGGCAGACTCCACTAAGCTGGCAGGTTGGCTAACAGCCTGCTGCCTGGCCTGCACCCTATTTCACTGTGGGGCTAGAGGAGTTAGAGCCCTATCTATGTTGGTAGATAAGAGGAGAGCACCCCTCCAGCTAGGATGGAGTCCGTCACTCCTCAGCAGGTCAGGCTTGGTCCTGTTTGTGGGTGAGTCCCAGAAAGAGGGCCAATTATCCACAAATGTTATCTTTTGGGAGGGGCAGAAAACAGTTTTCAACCAGCGATTAAGTGCTGAGACTCTGCTGTAGAGCTCGTCACTTCCCCTAACTGGGAGGGGGCCAGAGACAATTACTCGATGCCGACACATCTTTCTAGCTGATTTACACGCTGAAGCTATGTTGCACTTGGTGACCTCTGACTGTTTCATCCTAACATCGTTGGTGCCGACGTGGATAACAATATCTCTATACTCTCTACACTCGCCAGTTTTAGCTTTAGCCAGCACCATCTTTAGATTAGCCTTAACGTCGGTAGCCCTGCCCCCTGGTAAACAGTGTATGATCGCTGGGTGATTCGTTTTAAGTCTAATACTGCGGGTAATGGAGTCGCCAATGACTAGGGTTTTCAATTTGTCAGAGCTAATGGTGGGAGCCTTCGGAGTCTCAGACCCCGTAACGGGAGGAGTAGAGACTAGAGAAGACTCAGACTCAGACTCCGACTCGCTACATAATGGGGAAAACCGGTTGAAGGTTTCTGTCGGCTGAATGAGCGACACCGGTTGAGCATTCCAACAGTATTTCCCTCCAGAAGCCATGAGAAAGTTGTCCGGCTGCGGGGACTGTGCGGGGGGATTTATACTAACGTTACTGTCTGTACTTACTGGTGGCACAGACGCTGTTTCTTCCTTTCCTACACTGATATTACCCTTGCCTAACGATTGCGTCTGAAGCTGGGCTTGTAGCACAGCTATTCTCGCCGTAAGGCGAGAATTCTCCTGTATATTATGAGTACAGCGACTGCAATTAGAAGACATCATGTTAATGTTACTACTTAGCTTCGGCTGTTGAAGATGTTGATGAACCATGTCCAGATAAAGCGTCCGGAGTGAAAAAGTTGAATAAGGGAAAAAAGTTGCGATGGAAAAAAGGAAAATAACGTAAAGTTGGCAGCTAAAACGCACAGGAAAATGACTCTTCTGTCTCGGGATAAACGTCCGGGGTGAAAAAGTTTAACGAAAAAAGATGAGTGAGGACAAAACTAAAAAGTTGGTAAATTTGTTGAACACAGAGATTGATTAAACGTTTATTAAAAGTAAAACGTGAATAGTTTGGCAGGTAGCCAAGTAGCAACAAACAGCACAGCAGCACGGAGACAATGCTCTTGACCCTCTCCACTGCAGCCCTGTTGATGTGGATGGGGGTGTGTACGAGCGTTGACCCGTTTAAAAGTCTTACTCACGTCGGCCTCAGAGAGAGATATCACCCAGTCCTCCGGAACAGCGAGGGCCCTTATGCAAGGCTCGGTGTTGTTTTTGTCGAAGCATGCATAAAAAGCATTGAGTTTTTCTGGAAGAGAGGCATCGTTGGGCAGTTCACGGGTTGGTCCTCTTTTGTAATCCGTAATAGACTGTAGTCTTTGCCACATGCGTCACACGTTGGAGCTGGTGTACGATTCCACCTTATTCCTGTATTGACCTTTAGCATGTTTGATGGCTCTGCGGAGGTCGTAGCGGGACTTCTTGTACTTCCCCTCAGTGTTAGGTGTGATAGCCCTACTTTATGTGCCATAAATACATAGCAAGGAGAAATTATTTGTGATTTTATTTTTCAATTGTATGGAATAGGTTACATTTACAGAGAGTAGGCTATCTGACTTCAGCTGGTCCCTGCCCACCTCTTCTATACGTATGCAAAGAGGTAGGAGCTCATAACGTTATGAGAACCATATGTTTCTTAGAGCTTGGTCAGAGCATGGTTGTCCTATGGTTATTTTGCGTACAACCTTCCCACAACTTTCAGGGAATGGTGCAGTACAGGTGCTTGGCTTTGGAACATTCTCAGCACATTAAAGGAACTTGACCAACAAAAATTTTTTATTTACTTTAACATGACTTTTAACATACATTCCCACAACTTCCAAGGAACCAAATGTGCTAGCTGGAAGGGGAGAACCCTGAGAGAGAGCAGATTTGCAGCCCCTGTGCTGTGCTGTTTGCATATGTCTGCTTGTGATAAACACTCTACAAATTGTTAATTAGCCTTTGTTTGCATTCATGACAAGACCCTCCAGTTTTTAATGGTCTGCAAAGTTTCTGACCTCGGATGAGTCCCAAATAGCACCCTATTCCCTATGTAGTGCAATATGTGTGACAAGGGCTCAGAGAATGTGGTGGAGACAACAGCAGGTCAATTTCATTACAGTGTGTATGACTTATTGACACAGCACTAATCATGATAACAGAGTGTTCTAGTCTACAACCTCCACCCTTACTGTAACTGATTCTTGTTGGGATATAATCTTAGCTGCCTCTTAAATACAGCACTGCTGCCTTGCAAAAAGTCAGAAGCTGCAAACAACAGATTGACCCTCAAGCAGTATTTTTTTAGGAACTTTAGCAACAAGCACAGTGCTAAACTATTCAAAATAAATTCACCAATGTGAGCAGAGCGCCATAGTAATTTTGTAGGAAAGATACTGCTGCAACTTTTTCATTTCATTCATGAAAAGGCACTGTAGTATCATTAATTTTCAGTAGTCTGAGTGCTTTTCATTGAATCAAATGAATACCTCAGTCAGACTCAGAACCCCTTCTCCCATGAGATGAAGAGACTCCTCAGTAAAGAGTAACAGGATGTTGTTTCACAGCATGAGTGCATCCCAAATTGCACACTATTCCCTATATAGTGCATTACTTTTGACCAGGGCCCATAGGGAATCCCATAGGGCTCAGGTAAAAATGAGTGCACTATAAAGGGAATAGGGTCCCATTTGGGACGCAAACACAATCTCCCCAGCCACTCCAACCACCTAGCACTCATCCACAACACACCTGTCCGGGGAGAACGCTTGCTTTTACAGCTATGCTTCCAAAACAACGGTGATAAAGCAAACCCCAGCTGCTTGTCTCCATACCCACACAATATACTCTTCAGTTCACACCCCTAATGGTGGCCATTAGCTCCCCTCTTCACCTCTCTCCCTCACCTCCTCAGCCTTCTTCAGCCCAGCACAGTTGCATTCCTAAAGCAATGGCCAGGATCCAGTGGTTTACTCATCTATGTGAATGAGAGGCCCCGCCCATTAACAGATCTTCAATATCAGATAGGCCCCACAGTCAGTGCTCTGGTATTGATCCTATGTTTCAGCACTTCTCTGTGGGTCTTTTTAACAGCAGCTTTCAGTCCTACAGATAAGCACTGTGGAGAGAGATTACTCATTCACATATGGAGTCTGCTATCCAGTCTCCACATGTGCTCTATGCCGTCTTGATATTGAAAAAACTACTTAAAGTAATAATCCTTAATGGTGAAACAACCACGTCTGTATGAGATATTACAGCAACAAAGAGTTTGACAACAATAAACACTTTTTTTCCCCCTTGGTCATCACCGCAATCACGATATACACTACATGACCAAAAGTATGTGGACACCTGCTCATCGTAAATCTCATTCCAAAATCATGGACATTAATATGGAGTTGGTCCCCCCTTTGCTACTATAACAGCCTCCACTCTTCTGGGAAGGCTTTCCAGTAGATATTAGAACATTGCTGCCGGGACTTGCTTCCATTCAGCCACAAGAGCATTAGTGAGGTCAGGCACTGATGTTGGGCGGTTAGGCCTGGCTCGCAGTCGTCCAATTCATCCCAAAGGTGTTCGATGGGGTTGAGGTTAGGGCTCTGTGCAGGCCAGTCAAGTTCTTCCACACCGATGTCGAACAACCATTTATATATGGACCTCGCTTTGTGCACATGGGCATTGTCATGCTGAAACAGGAAAGGGCATTTCCCAAACTGTTGCTAGAAAGTTGGAAGCACAGAATCGTCTAGAATGTCATTGTATGCTGTAGCGTTAAGATTTCTATTCACTGTAACTAAGGGGCCTATCCCGAACCATGAAAAACAGCCCCAGACCATTATTGCTCCTCCACCAAACTTTACAGTTGGCACTATGCATTGGGGCAGGTAGTGTTTTCCTGGCATCCACCAAATCCAGATTTGTCGGTCGGACTGCCAGATGGTGAAGCGTGATTCATCACTCCAGAGAACACGTTTCCACTGCTCCAGAGTCTAAAGGCAGTCAGCTTTACACCACTCCAGCCGGCACTTGGCATTGCGCATAATGATCTTAGGCTTGTGTGTGGCTGCACGGCCATGGAAATCCATTTCATGAAGCTCCTGACTAACAGTTCCTGTGCTGACATTGCTTCCAGAGGCAGTTTGGAACTCGGTAGTGAGTGTTGCAACCGAGGACAGACAATTTTTACGCGCTACTCGCTTCAGCACTCGGCGGTCCCGTTCTGTGAGCTTGTGTGGCCTACCACTTTGCGGATGAGCCGGATTGTTGCTCCTAGATGTTTCCACTTCACAATAACAGCACTTACAGTTGACCGGGGCAGCTCTAGCAGGGCAGAAATGTGACGAACTGACTTGTTGGAAAGGTGGCATCCTATGACTGTGCCACGTTGAAAGTCACTGAGCTCTTCAGTAAGGCCATTCTACTGCCAATGTTTGTCTATGGAGATTGCATGGCGGTGTTCTCGACGGCTGTGGCTGAAATAGCCAAATCCACTAATTTGAAGGGGTGTCCACATACTTTTGTATATATAGTGTATGTTTTTTACCATGCTGCGCGAAGCTCCTCAGCCGGCAACAAAAACTATTAATACATTTTATTTTTTAAACAACAACTTTTAAAACAGCTCTTACACTAAAAAGGCATTATCATAATTTACACAAATGTACAGTATTATTACAACCGCATAGTGTGGAAATACAGCGTATTAGGAAAGCATTCAGACCGATTGAACTTTTCCACATTATGTTACGTTACAGCCTTATTCTAAAATTGATTAAATCGTTTTTGTCCCTCAACAATCTACACACAATACCTGTGATGGGTGATTTGAAGGAGTCAGGCACAGGAGGGTAAATCACAGTATACAGAGTTTATTCCAGAATACAGAGTTACGCTATATAGCGTCAAACAGTCCAGTCCAGTGTGCAAAACAGGCGCACTGGGAAAATATACCCCGGCAATACAAAATACACGTAGCTTAACCGAGCTACTCTCTCCTCACATTAAACAATCACCCACAAAGACAAGGGGGCAGAGAGAACACTTATACACATACTAATGAGGGGATATGACCGAGGTGTGGGTAATAGACAAGACAAAACAAATGGAATGATGAGATGAGATGCAGTAGCAGCTAGAAGGCCGGTGACGACGAACGCCGAAGCCTGCCCGAACAAGGAGAGGAGGCAGCATCGGAGGAAGTCGTGACAATACCTCATAATAGCGTGTATAGTGGGGAGAACAAGTATTTGATACACTGCCGATATTGCAGGTTTTCCTACTTACAAAGCATGTAGAGGTCTATAATTTTTATCATAGGTACAATTCAACTGTGAGAGACAGAATCTAAAACAAAAATCCAGAAAATCACATTGTATGATTTTTAAGTAATTAATTTGCATTTTATTGCATGACATAAGTATTTGATTCATCAGAAAAGCAGAACTTAATATTTGGTACAGAAACCTTTGTTTGCAATTACAGAGATCATACGTTTCCTGTAGGTCTTGACCAGGTTTGCACACACTGCAGCAGGGATTTTGGCCCACTCCTCCATACAGACCTTCTCCAGATCCTTCAGGTTTCAGGGCTGTCGCTGTGCAATACGGACTTTCAGCTCCCTCCAAAGATTTTCTATTGGGTTCAGGTCTGGAGACTGGCTAGGCCACTCCAGGACCTTGAGATGCTTCTTACGGAGCCACTCCTTAGTTGCCCTGGCTGTGTGTTTCGGGTCGTTGTCATGCTGGAAGACCCAGCCACGACCCATCTTCAATGCTCTTACTGAGGGAAAGAGGTTGTTGGCCAAGATCTCGCGATACATGGCCCCATCCATCCTCCCCTCAATACGGTGCAGTCGTCCTGTCCCCTTTGCAGAAAAGCATCCCCAAAGAATGATGTTTCCACCTCCATGCTTCACGGTTGGGATGGTGTTCTTGGGGTTGTACTCATCCTTCTTCTTCCTCCAAACACGGCGAGTGGAGTTTAGACCAAAAACCTCTATTTTTGTCTCATCAGACCACATGACCTTCTCCCATTCCTCCTCTGGATCATCCAGATGGTCATTGGCAAACTTCAGACGGGCTTGGACATGCGCTGGCTTGAGCAGGGGGACCTTGCGTGCGCTGCAGGATTTTAATCTATGACGGCGTAGTGTGTTACTAATGGTTTTCTTTGAGACTGTGGTCCCAGCTCTCTTCAGGTCATTGACCAGGTCCTGCCGTGTAGTTCTGGGCTGGTCCCTCACCTTCCTCCTGATCATTGATGCCCTACGAGGTGAGATCTTGCATGGAGCCCCAGACCGAGGGTGATTGATCGTCATCTTGAACTTCTTCCATTTTCTAATAATTGCGCCAACAGTTGTTGCCTTCTCACCAAGCTGCTTGCCTATTGTCCTGTAGCCCATCCCAGCCTTGTGCAGGTCTACAATTTTATCCCTGATGTCCTTACACAGCTCTCTGGTCTTGGCCATTGTGGAGAGGTTGGAGTCTGTTTGATTGAGTGTGTGGACAGGTGTCTTTTATACAGGTAACGAGTTCAAACAGGTGCAGTTAATACAGGTAATGAGTGGAGAACAGGAGGGCTTCTTAAAGAAAAACTAACAGGTCTGTGAGAGCCGGAATTCTTACTGATTGGTAGGTGATCAAACACTTATGTCATGCAATAAAATGCAAATTAATTTCTTAAAAATCATACAATATGATTTTCTGGATTTTTGTTTTAGATTCCATCTCTCACAGTTGAAGTGTACCTATGATAAAAATTACAGACCTCTACATGCTTTGTAAGTAGGAAAACCTGCAAATTCGGCAGTGTATCAAATACTTGTTCTCCCCACTGTAAGTATTCAGAGCCTTTACTCAGTACTTAATTGAAGCACCTTTTGCAGCGATTACAGCCTTGAATCTTATTGGGTATGACACTACAAGCTTGGCACACCTGTATTTGGGGAATTTCTCCTATTCTTCTCTGCAGATCCTCTCAAGCTCTGTCAGGTTTGATGGGGAGCGTCGCTGCACAGCTATTTTCAGGTCTCTCCAGAGATGTTCGATCAGGTTCAAGTTTGGGCTCTGGCTGGGACACTCAAGGACATTCAGAGACTTGTCCCGAAGCCAATCCTGCGTTGTCTTGGCTGTGTGCTTAGTGTCGTTGTCCTGTTGGAAGGTGAAACTTTTCCCCAGTCTGAGGTCCTGAGCAGGTTTTCATCAAGGATCTCTCTGTACTTTGCTCCATTCATCTTTCTCTCGATCCTGACTAGTCTCCCAGTCCCTGCCGCTGTAAAACATCCCCACAGCATGATGCTACCACCACCATGCTTCACCGTAGGGATGGTGCCAGGTTTCTTCCAGACGTGACACTTGGCATTCAGAGAATCTTGTTTCTCATGGTCTGAGAGTCCTTTAGGTGCTTTCTGGCAAACTCCAAGTGGGCTGTCATGTGCCTTTTACTGAGGAGTGGCTTCCGCCTGGCCACTCCATTTTTTAATTTTTTTAATTTTACCTTTATTTGGCTGGCTCCGACCTGAAGATCACTGACGTCATCATGATTCAACCTTGTTTTTTTACGAGTTCCCAGTTGTTTTGAAAGCACCATAAATCCAGAGAATGACAGACTTTGATGACAAAGTTTGATGACAGAATTTGCCCACGAAGAACCACCGCGCCACCTTCCTGTTCAAGTGAGCACAGCACAACAATGTGAGTCCAAAAATGTATTGTCTGCTTATATGCCCCCTTTATTTATCCTACGGTTCTGACTTGGTGTACAGGGAGAATACTGTAAGAACGGCCCATGTTCTGAATTCTGTCGCTGTACATTTCAAAAGTGCTGAACAAATAGTTATATTGACTACATCAGTCCTAGCTCGCTCATTAATGTCTTAATCGAAATGTGGGATGACCTCTTATCCACTTGTCGTCCCCTTATGCCATAGTTTGTACATCTCAATTGTCAGTAGAAACCAGATTTCTTTAAGCAAGTCAGCCATATCAGCGATGTTTTTTTTTAAAGGCAGTAAATGAGGCTGAATGAACTGTTTCGCTGCCAGACAAGGCTCCGCTGATAGCCAGGTGCAGCAGTGGTAAGGTGTTGGGACTGCTGTTGGGACTCTTCTGTTGGGACATCTTTATTTTACATTTACATCATTTAGCAGACGCTCTTATCCAGAGCGACTTACAACTTGGTGCATTCAATTTATGATAGCCAGTGGGTCAACCACCTTTAAAAAAAAAAATGATGGGGGGGTGGGGGAAGAAGGATTACTTTATACTATTCCAGGTATTTCTTAAAGAGGTAGGGTTCCAAGTGTCTCCGGAAGGTGGTCAGTGACTCCGCTGTCCTGGCGTCGTGGGGGATCTTGTTCCACCATTTGGGTGCCAGAGCAGCGAATAGCTTTGACTGGGCTGAGCGGGACCTGTGCTTCCGTAGAGGTAGGGGAGCTAGCAGGCCAGAGGTGGATGAATGTAGTGCCCTCATTTGGGTGTAGGGTCTGATCAGAGCCTGAAGTTAAGGAGGTGCCGTTCCCCTCACAGCTCCGTAGGCAAGCACCATGGTCTTGTAGTAGAATGTAGGCCCTAACAGTGTGTGTGCACCGTTTGTCACCGTTATAGTGCAATTCATGTATTGTTTAGTGTAGTGTAGTTGGTTTGCTGGCATGCATCAACGAAAAAAAAAAAATTGTTTGCCCCACCAAGATTGACATGCTAAAATCGCCACTGCTCAGGATATCATTGATACTACCTGGAAAAGCTGTCTGATTTTTTGGAGTGTGTTTCTGCACCAGGTGTTGTTTTTAAATATTAAGATGTTACACTACATTACTTCAATGGGATGATAGCTTATTGCATTTCTCATGCCACATAACTAAATAGGCTGTTGCTATCAAGTGCTACAGGCCTGATGAAAGTAGAGAAGGCCATAAACACAAACATGATGCAACACTTCAAAAACAGCTAGTAACTCTTTCAGACAGGTATGATCAAATTGGATAGTCAATTCATTAGGTTTCCTGTTATTCATGAATACACACACCTAAACAACAACACGTCAGCTGTAAATTGTCACACTGGATAAAATGTTCCTGCCAGAGTGGCTGAGTGTGTGAGCCATATGTAACCAGCATAATCTGATGAGAACACTGGGGCCTGAGTTGTCTGTTTTGGTAATGCATTTGAAGCTAGGGCCTGCCACACTACCCTGTGTACTTCCTGAGGAAAATGAAGCTGGTGAGTGCTCTCTCTATCTCTTGCTCGCCCTCTCTTCCCCCTCTCCCTTTCTGCATTTGTAATGTCTCACCACATTATATTGAATGGGGGGGAAGGTAGAGTAGAGTAGAGTAGAGTAGTGGATCCAGAGGGGTAAATGATTGCCCTCTAGGGGATGAAAAGAGAGCTAGAAAAAGCCTTATAAGAGGTGAATCTGGCAGCAGGCCAAGAAGAACTGACTTTAGACAGAGGCTGCACTGTTCTTTGACACAGTAATCTTTGCTTCGGTCTCTGATAATGTGACTCTATCCCCCCCCCCCCTCTCTTTCCATGCATGTCCAGCACAAAATGCACAGTTAGATGACAAAAAAATAGGCAATTTTCTTTAACCAATACATTCACCTGGACTGTATCTGTGCATGCATAAAGTATAGTAGCCAGCCTAGTGCAAAAAAATATAGAAATGACATCATATTTCTGTTTTGTTTTTTAACACTTCAATGCATTAGGGCTTCAATTTGCATGATTATTCAGCCTGGTCTCAGATCAAAATGTTACTCAAATCTGTGCCACTCCATTTAGTATGATATGTTACATTACGTTAGGTTACATTGTTTGATCCATTTAGTATAATATATTACATTTGATAAGAGAGTAGTTTACTTAATAACCTTTTACTGCAGTGGACTAAATCAGGGTCACACAGAGTGTTTCTTAGTAGCCTTAAACAAATCTACTTTGAAAAAAAAGTATACACCTCACACACATGGTTATGGTCTTTAAAAAAGAAGACACCTGTACCAGATATAGAGTTGAAATGTATTACATTTTGAGTTTGCATCCCAATATTAGACATTATAAACATCACAGAAGACTGAAATATAACAAAACCGCTTGGCATACGTAGAAACACTGGATATTCGTCAAGTTTTTTTTTTTTTTACAATGTTGAATAATTATGAAATTATGAAAAATATTAACATTCCACCCATGAGGCCACTACAGGACGATTTTGTCATTTGATTGCAAGAAAGGGGTGCTACGGCAAAAATGAAAGTAGGGTGGTTCGTCGGGGTGGACAACTTTAACATTTTAGCTAATTAGCAACTTTGCAACTACTTACTACTTTTTAGCTACTTCACAACTACTTAGCATGTTAGCTAACCCTTCCCCTAACCCTAAACTTAACCTAACCCCTAACCTTAACCCCTAAAGCCTAGCTGAACCAATGTTAGCGACCTAGCTAATGTTAGCATAAGCCATATAGCCACCTAGCTAACGTAAGCAACATATTGTACTAATTGCAATTGGTAACATATCATACGAATTGTAATTTGTAACATACTATACATCTTATAATTCGTATTATATTGTACGACCGCTATTACATAGGTCAATGTAATGTAACAGTAACCGAAAGGTCGCTGGTTCAAATCCCTGAGTCGGCAAGGTGGAAAAATTTCCATGCCCTTGAGCAAGGTAGTTAACCCCCAACAACAACTGCACCTCGGGCGCCGATGACGTGTAGATCGATTAAGGCAGCCCCCCGTACCTCTCTGATTCAGAGGGATTGAGTTAAATGCGGAAGACACATTTCGATTGAACGCATTCATTTGTGCAACTGACTAGGTATCCCCTTTCCCTTTCATATTATACTAAATGGAGTGGCACAGACTTAAGTAACATATAATACATTTTGCTCTGAGACCAGGTTGCAGCCCATCCCATTATAAAACTGTAATAATTGTCCTCAAAGATGTTGTATACCACAGGAGGTTGGTGGCACCTTAATTAGGGAGAACGGGCTCGTGGTAATGACTGGAGCGGAATTTGTGGAATGGTATCAAATACATCAAACACATGGTTTCCAGGTGTTTGATGCCATTCCATTTGCTCCGTTTCGGCCATTATTATGAGCCATTATCCACTCAGCAGCCTCCTGTGTTGTATACATCAAATGTTTGCAAACACAAAACAAGACTGAAATACACATTATTGTGGTTACTGCCTAAATAATATACATTACTGAGCTCAGGCGCCACAATTAGTCTCACTTATCCATTCAATATTATAGACATCTGTTTGGCCAGAGAAAACAATGCAATGCAATAATACTTGTTTTATGGACAGGACTGTATAAAACTGATGCACACTTGTCTTTGACTTTCCCAATGTATCGTCTGCCAATCCCTACCATCAGTGTACATTAAATATTCCTGTCTCGCACACCATGTCCAGACAGCATGAAAGCTCCGTCCACATGCCTACACCACCAATGAAATCTCGTGTGGCAGCAAAGGGTTAACGGAATGTCTGGAAGCTACTGGGCGGAGTGAAGAGCTGTGATTGGGTAATTAAAAATGACGTACCCGATATGAAAGACCAAAGAACTAGTTAAGAAGGCAGTTGGTAACTTTGGGAAGGGGTTGTTTGGATGAGCTGGAAGTGTAAAGAGTGACAAAAGCTAGCTAGCACAGCAAGGAGTTAGCAGAAAGTGCCTGTGGGTATTTTAAACCCGGCAGTGGCTTTGAAACAAACGACGAAACATGGTGCAACAAACAGAACACAGCGAGACAGAGAGTAGCATGTCCAGGGAAGCTACAGACACTGAGGAAAGCGAACTGATGGCGTGCAGCCCGGTGCCACTGAAATCCGTGAAAACGGACTGGTGCAAGACAGCAACCGGTCACATCAAACGACCAATGAATGCATTTATGGTGTGGTCGAAAGTCGAGAGGAGAAAGATCATGGAGCAGTCTCCGGACATGCACAACGCGGAAATCTCCAAAAGACTGGGAAAGCGGTGGAAATTGCTGAAGGACAGTGAAAAGATCCCGTTTATCAGGGAAGCTGAGAGGCTCCGGCTACAACACATGGCTGACTACCCTGACTACAAGTACCGACCCAAGAAGAAACCAAAGCTCGACAGTTCCACAAAACCAGCCTTGCAATCACCGGAGAAGACTAACATTAAACCTGTAAAAGCCCCGGGTAAGAAATTCACTAAATTGAAAACTACCAAGGCGGTGACAACGAGACCGTCTCACGACCCTCGTTACGACTATGTTTTCACCAGCTTTAAAACTAGCAAGTCTGTAAAAATGGAATATTCTGATGATGAGGATGACGACGACGAAGAGGACTACGAGGAGGAAGTATTCTCTCGGATTAAAGTGGAAGAGGACGAGGAACCAATACCGTACAACATCGCCAAAGTGCCCGCGAGCCCCACTCTGAGCTCCACTGCCGAGTCTGAGGGCGCGAGCATGTACGAGGAGTCCCGGAATGCAGCTCCTAACAGACTGTTCTACAATTTCAAGAACATTACCAAGCAGAACACAATTTGTCCTGCATCACTCTCACCAGCATCTTCATTCAGGTCGGTCTCCACCTCGTCCAGTTCCAGCGAGGACGCCGATGACTTACTGGTTGACTTCAGTTTAAACTTAGCCTCCGGTGCTCACGGAGTGGAGCTGGGGACCTCGAATTCAGGAAATCTGTCTCTTTCCTTGGTGGATAAGGACTTGGACTCTTTCAGTGAGGGTAGCCTTAGCTCTCACTTTGAATTTCCAGACTATTGCACCCCCGAGTTGAGCGAAATGATCGCAGGCGATTGGCTTGACGCGAACTTTTCAGATTTGGTGTTTACCTACTAGCTAGTTAAGTACAGAAGGAATCATTCTCTGGTAGTAGCGGGGACAGTGTTATGATATCAGTTTCCTCCCCAGCCCTGTGTGACGTTACCATGAAGGGAAGGAGAGGGTCCTCAATGAATTGAAACAAATTCGTTACATTGTGGTACTATTGCAAAAAATAATATTGACATTCATTTGTCACCATGACAGGGTTTTATCGATTTTCCTCGGATCTGCAGTGAAACTGCTCAAATTAAAAGTGGACCACCGAGTAGAATCTGAACTATGCATTCCCATCCCACTTGTAACCACGGGTGTGAACACTGCTGGGCTGATCCGAGGCATCCTGTTCATTCAGGATGTATAACTTTTCAAAGGTTTTATATGATTTCCTGTATTCCACACAACTGTTATTTCATTTTTTGTATCAGTTCCGTTTCCCTCCTGGTATGGAAATACTGTAAGTAGTAGGCTACATCCGCTATAGAACACAGGTATGGCAGGAAGCAGCATTTTGATACATAACCGACATACCTCATCTTTGAAAAAAATAAAATATTTTCAGGCATATTTTTGTACAGTTAAACGAAGGGAATGTTCTTACTGTGCTTTCAATTAGTTGATTTTCTTCAGGCACTTGTACCTGGTTTCATTTTCATTTAGCATGCAACGGTTGAAAAGATGTCAAGTTGCATCTACATGCCTTGCGATTATTTTAAGCTATGGTATCTGTACAGAAGAAGTAGATCAGATTTGGGGCGTTTAATGAGTTAAATTGGAATTGGGGAATATAGACCTCATTGCTGGTACTAGATTTAAGATTGTACATGTTCTGTAAAATAGTAAAATTAGGAGTTTATGTATATCTGTGTGAATGGGTCCCAAATAGCAGGTGTGAAACTGGATTTTCTTTGTATTATCTTATTGCCACATTTTTATTTTCTTCATTATTTTGTGCAATATAGGCTACTCGTCAATGGACCATCCATGTTTTTTTGTAGCAAATGAAATGTTACTCGTCGTCATGCTGAAGTCTGTATCTTGACTAAACTGAATAAATCAGCTGGAACTGATTCAACTGAATTTCCATGTTTTGTTGTTATGGGGACATTATTGACTGTAATACTATTGGATGTTGTTTTTAGGGCTTATTTGGCCAAGTGTAGCAGCTTATTTGGTAAGGACAACTCTTCAACTAGTTTCAATTACATCAAATAGCCTGTCATTGTGTCATTACTTTTCAGTGCATGCATTTATATTGGCATATTTATTGAGACCTTGGCATCCTTGAGAAATGCACTGATATGACACCTTACATGCAGTGATTTGTAAAACTTTAGCATAACTTTATTTTACCCAATACTGCACTAAAGTCAACACCCTCTTCCAATTGTAGGCCTACAGGCTATTGTATTCTATTTCTAATTAACATTCTTGTGTTAAGGGTTATCACCCTTATCAGACCTCCTACAGGATCTGTGCCTGCTCATGAACGAAGGTTGACTATTTAAGTGTGTTCCCACTTAAATAGATGTTAAGCTTTGCTCCTTTTTATAATGTCATTCAACTACATGAAGCCAAAGAAGTACAGTAGTCATCTCCAAAGAGACTCCTATTCGTGAGTCAAAATACTCCGGTCCCAACACCTCTCCTGCCTCGGGATGTCACCGTGACCAACTTTGCTCCAAATGGCACCCTATTCACTATATAGTGTGCTACTTTTGGCCAAAGCCCTATGAGGAGTAGGGAATAGGGTGCAATTTGGGACCTGGACACTGTCTTCACTGGTGCTGTAAGATCAATTGTATTCTGAATAGCGCTCTCTTTCTGTCACCTTCGGGAGCAAAGCCCACTTCAAAACATTAGAAAATTATAGGCCTAACTTTCATTACTGTTAATGCCGTACCACTATCACTTGTTTTGAGCCGGACAGCGGGTAGGCTACAACTTACGTCCACACAGCCATTTAAATACATTTACATTTTAGTCATTTAGCAGAAGCTCTTATCCAGAGCGACTTACAGTTAGTGAGTGCATACATTTTAATACTGGCCCCCTGTGGGAAACGAACCCACAACCCTGGCGTTGCAAATAGGCTCATTGGTATCTTATTTGGATAGAGGTTAATCCACTCACTCATCTAAGGTTCCTCACCTAGCTCATCTCCTGAGGTGATATGTAAACATTGATAGCCATGGTCTGTTTGTTTTTGCCAGATAGACAGTGACCCAGTCACCCCATACTGTGTAGTCTCCATTTGTGAAAGGAATGCTGTTGCCTACCAGCTAAGCCACCACGATTTACGTTTACCATGATGAGCAGCACAATTCAATCCCCACATACAAGTTGCATGTTCATAGATGCAATTAGAGTGTGTATGGGGTAGTGTGGCCTCCCAGTTATCAATGTAGTACATACTTGCCATATTTTGATGGCATCTTCAAATCTTAATCTCTGGGTGACTGTAAAGACGTGGCCCTATTAGCACCCTATTCCCTAGATAGTTCCCTAATTTTGACCAGAACCCTATAGCTTCTAAACACATTTAAGTCATGAAAAGATAGTGTTGTCTGGACCAACTCCATGGCCTTTTGATGGATACAAAAACAGGTAGCAACTGTTTCATAATAGCACTAGACTGACTGCAATAGTCAACATGTGGGCACCAGGCTACTCAACTCACTAGTCCACTCCACTGTTCCAACTGCATTTCAAAGAAGCAGGAGATGATTTTAGAGGTCTCCTGTTTTTTGCTCCTCAAGGTTGGAAACACATTTCCTACTTCCGATCAAACTGCTGAGTAGTTGACCCATCCTCTGCTGCTGAATGAAGAGCCAAAAAGCATCAGTATTTCAATATGAAACCAAAATGAGTTGTGTACTGTTTTGCTTATTGCATCATCCGTGTTTATAATTGCATCCACATACAGTCGGTAGCTGTTGATATAGGGTCTGCCTGCCCTATGCCCTGAAATGTTAGATGTAAATTAACCGCAGGAGGTTGGTGGCACCTTAATTGGGGAGAACGAGCTCGGGAGGAATGGTTTCAAATACATCAAAAACATGGTTTGATGCCATTCCAGTTGCGCCGTTCCAGCCATTATTATGAGCTGCCCTCCCCTCAGCAGCCTCCACTGAAATGAACGCCCACATTGATGTACACTACCAGTCAAAAGCTTGGACACACCTACTCATTCAAGGGTTTTTCTTTATTTTTACTATTTTTTACATTGTAGAATAATAGTGAAGACATCAAAACTATGAAATAACACATATGGAATCATGTAGTAACCAAACAAGTGTTAAACAAATCAAAATATATTTTATATTTGAGATTCTTCTAATAGCCACCCTTTGCCTTGATGACAGCTTTGCACACTCTTGGCATTCTCTCAACCAGCTTCATGAGGTAGTCACCTGGAATGCATTTCAATTAACAGGTGTGCCTTCTTAAAAGTACATTTGTGGAATTTCTTTCCTTCTTAATGTGTTTGGGCCAATCAGTTGTGTTGTGACAAGGTAGGGGGGGTATACAGAAGATAGCCCTATTTGGTAAAATACCAAGTCCATATTATGTCAAGAACAGCTCAAATAAGCAAAGAGAAACAACAGTCCATCATTACTTTAAGACATGGTCAGTCAATACGGAAAATTTCAAGAACTTTGAAGGTTTCTTCAAGTGCAGTCACAAAAACCGTCAAGCGATATGATGAAACTGGCTCTCATGAGGACCGTCACAGGAATGGAAGACCCAGAGTTACCTCTGCTGCAGAGGATAAGTTCATTAGAGTTACCAGCCTCAGAAATTGCAGCCCAAATAAATGCTTCACAGAGTTCAATAAACAGACACATCTCAACATCAACTGTTCAGAGGAGACTGTTTGAATCAGGTCTTCATGGTCGAATTGCTGCAAAGAAACCACTACTAAAGGACACCAATAAGAAGAAGAGACTTGCTTGGGCCAAGAAACACGAGCAATGGACATTAGACCGGTGGAATTTTTTGATTCCAAACGCCGTGGCTTTGTGAGACGCGGTGTGGGTGAACGGATGATCTCCGCATGTGTATGTCCCACCGAACGCTGCTTGCACCCGCCCACCCGACTAGAATCACTACTCTCGGCGGGACTGACCTAGAGTATGTGGACAACTACAAATATCTAGGTGTCTGATTAGACTGTAAACTCTCCTTCCAGACTCACATTAAGCATCTCCAATCAAAAGTTAGATCTAGAATCGGCTTCCTATTTCGCAACAAAGCCTCATTCACTCATGCTGCCAAACATGCCCTCGTAAAACTGACTATCCAACCGATCCTTGACTTCGGCAATGTCATTTACAAAATAGCCTCCAACACTCTACTCAGCAAATTGGATGTAGTCGATCACAGTGCCATCCTTTTTGTCACCAAAGCCCCATATACTACCCACCATTGTGACCTGTACGCTCTTGTTGGCTGGCCCTCACTACATATTTGTCACCAAACCCACTGGCTCCAGGTCATCTATAAATCACTGCTAGGCAAATCCCCGTCTTATTTTAGCTCACTGGTCACCATAGCAACACCCACCCGTAGTCTGCGCTCCAGCAGGTATATCTCACTGGTCATCCCCAAAGCCAACACCTCCTTTGGCCGCCATTCCTTCCCGTTCTCTGCTGCCAATGACTGGAACGAACTGCAAAAATCTCTGAAGCTGGAGACTCTTATCTCCCTCAATAACTTTAAGCATCAGTTGTCAGAGCAGCTTACCGATCACTGCACATGTACACAGCCATTCTGAAATTAGCCCACCCAACTAGCTCATCCCCATATTGTTATTTATTTTGCTAATTTGCACCCGAGTATCTCTATTTGCATATCATCTTTTGCACATCTATCATTCCAGTGTTAATACGAAATTGTAACTATTTTGCACTATGGCCTATTTATTGCCTTACCTCCATAATTTACTACATTTGCACACACTGTATATATATTTTCTGTTGTATTTTTGACTTTATGTTTTGTTTACCCCATATGTAACTATGTGTTGTTTTTATCGCACTGCTTTGCTTTATCTTGGCCAGGTCGCAGTTGTAAATGAGAACTTGTTCTCAACTGGCTTACCTGGTTAAATAAAGGTTAAATAAATAAAAATTAAATAAAAATGGTGTGGGGGTGCTTTGCTGGTGACACTCTCTGTGATTTATTTAGAATGCAAGGCACACAACCAGCATGGCTGCCACAGCATTCTGCAGCAATACGCCATCCCATCTGGTTTGGGCTTAGTGGGACTATCATTTGTTTTTCAACAGGACAATGACCCAACACACCTCCAGGCTGTGTAAGGGCTATTTGACCAAGAAGGAGAGTGATGGGGTGCTGCATCAGATGATCTGGCCTCCACAATCCCCCGACCTCAACCCAACTGAGATGGTTTGGGATGAGTCGGATGGCAGAGTGAAGGAAAAGCAGCCAACAAGTGCTCAGCATATGTTGGAACTCCTTCAAGACTGTTGGAAAAACATTCCAGGTGAAGCTGGTTGAGAGAATGCCAAGAGTGTGCAAAGCTGTCATCAAGGCAAAGGGTGGCTATTTGAAGAATCTCAAATATAAAATATATTTTGATTTGTTTAACACTTGCTTGGTTACTACATGATTCCATATGTGTTATTTCATAGTTTTGATGTCTTCACTATTATTCTACAATGTAAAAAATAGTAAAAATAAAGAAAAACCCTTGAATGAGTAGGTGTCTCCAAACGTTTGACTGGTAGTGAATGTAAAAGTTTGAAAGGCTATACTAAGTGTATATGAAGTGAAAGGACATCTTGACCCAATTTAACATGGGGAAATCACATTTGAATGTACAGTATGTTTATGGTCTATATGCATGTGCAGGTATCAGCTCTAGCCTACCACACAAGACATGTTATTGTATGTGTCCCAAATGCAGTGGCGTGTATTCTTGGATGCCAAGGGAAACCAGGCTTTCCCCCCAAATTCCCATGTAGCTCAGTTGGTAGAGCATGGCGGTTGCACAGACAGGGTGGTGGGTTCGATTCCCACGGGGACCAGTACGAAATATTATGAAAATGTATGCACTCACTACTGTAAGTCGCACTGGATAAGAGTGTCTGCTAAATTACTAAAATGTAAATGAAACTAAGGTGTAGTTTAATTTATTTTGCTACTGTGGCTTCTAATTGTCTCGGCCTTAGTTCTATATATCATGGTGGCAAAGCATTTGAACTTACAGGTTATAGAGCAAACAATGCAATTATCACAACACAGGTTGTAATATAGCTTTTTTTTCTTGCTCGTCTTCCCCAGTGATTTTACCCATGCACTGCTACTGCCCAAATGGCACCCTATTCCCTATATAGTGCACTACTTTTGACCAGAGCCCTGTGCACCATTTGGGATGCAGATTTTATAAAAGCATATCATTACTGTCTGATGAAAACCTCTTATCGCCAAAACATAAACTTTCGCATTAATGAACATACAATTATGAAACTTCGTAAGCTATTTTTGAATATATTCTGTTGGTCCTAGAGTCATTGATGGGAGTTTCTGCTTTCAGTACATAAAATAAAAGGAAATTTGAAAAATGTAGATGTTTTCATCAGACAGTGAAGATATGAATGTATCAGCTCTAGCTCTACTACACAAGAGGTGTGTGTTATTGCCTTTGGATAAGAGTCGTCTGTGCGGCTTCTCTTATTGACATAAGATGCTCTTCCTGTTGGAAGGAGAGAGCAGATGTACAGTTGAAGTCAGAAGTTTACATACACCTTAGCCAAATACATTTAAACTCAGTTTTTCACAATTCCTGACATTTAATCTTAGTAAAAAATTCCCTGTCTTAGGTCAGTTAGGATCACCACTTTATTTTAAGAATGTGAAACGTCAGAATAATAGTAGAAACTGTACACATTCCCAGTGGGTCAGAAGTTTACATACACTCAATTAGTATTTGGTAGCATTTCCTTTCAATTGTTTCCACAATAAGTTGGGTCAATTTTGGCCCATTACATTTACATTTTAGTCATTTAGCAGACACTCTTATCCAAAGCGATTTACAGTTAGTGAGTGTGTACATTTTCATACTGGCTCCCCGTGGGAAACGAACCCACAACCCTGGCGTTGCAAATAGGCTCATTGGTATCTTATTTGGATAGAGGTTAATCCACTCACTCATCTAAGGTTCCTCACCTAGCTCATTTGTAAAAAAAATTCATACTGGAATCGAACCCACAACCCTGGCGTTGCAAATGCCATGCTCTACCAACTGAGCTACATCCCTGCCGGCCATTCCCTCCCCTACCCTGGGCCAATTGTGCGCCGCCCCATGGGTCTCCCGGTCACGGCCGGCTTCGACAGAGCCTGGATTCAAACCAGGATCTCTAGTGGCACAGCTAGCACTGTGATGCAGTGACTTAGACCACTGCGCCACTCGGGAGCTCATTCCTCATGACAGAGCTGGTGTAACTGAGTCAGGTTTGTAGGCCTCCTTGCTCGCACACGCTTTTTCAGTTCTGCCCACAAATGTTCTATAGGATTGAGGTCAGGGCTTTGTGATGGCCACTCCAATACCTTGACTTTGTTGTCCTTAAGCCATTTTGCCACAACTTTAGAAGTATGCTTGGGGTCATTGTCCATTTGGAAGACCCATCTGCGACCAAGCTTTAACTTCCTGACTGATGTCTTGAGATGTTGCTTCAATATATCCACATAATTTCCCTTCCTAATGATGCCATCTATTTTGTGAAGTGCACCAGTCCCTTCTGCAGCAAAGCACCCCCACAGCATGATGCTGCCACCCCGTGCTTCACGGTTGGGATGGTGTTCTTCGGCTTGAAAGCACCCCCTTTTTCCTCCAAACATAATGATTGTCATTATTGCCAAACAGTTCTATTTTTGTTTCATTAGACCAGAGGACGTTTCTCCAAAAAGTACGATCTTTGTCCCCATGTACAGTTGCAAACCGTAGTCTGCCTTTTTTATGGCGGTTTTGGAGCAGTGGCTTCTTCCTTGCTGAGCGGCCTTTCAGGTTATGTCGATATAGGACTCGTTTTACTGTGGATATAGATACTTTTGTACCTGTTTCCTCCAGCATCTTCACAAGGTCCTTTGCTGGTGTTCTGGGATTGATTTGCACTTTTCGCACCAAATTACGTTCATCTCTAGGAGACAGAACGCTTCTCCTTCCTGAGCGGTATGACGGCTGCGTGGTCCCATGGTGTTTATACTTGCATACTATTGTTTGTACAGATGAACGTGGTACCATCAGGCGTTTGGAAATTGCTCCCAAGGATGAACCAGACTTGTGGAGGTCTACCATTTTTTTCTGAGGCACTGAGTTTGAAGGTAGGCCTTGAAATACATCCACAGGTACACCTCCAATTGACTCAAATTATGTCAATTAGCCTATCAGAAGCTTCTAAAGCCATGACATCATTTTCTGGAATTTTCCAAGCTGTTTAAATGCACAGTCAACTTAGTGTATGTAAACTTTTGACTTGTGTCATGCACAAAGTAGATGTCCTAACCGACTTGCCAAAACTATAGTTTGTTAACAAGAAATTTGTGAAAAACTAGTTTTAATGACTCCAACCTAAGTGTATGTAACTGTATAAACCTGCAGAACTTTAAAAACGAACGGCCTGAAATCATTAGCAAACACAGCACACTGTTGGTTAGAAAATCTACGCTTGGCTTGATTCCTATTTAGTGGAGAGAGGCTAGAGATTGCTTGTTCAGCCTTGTATCAAATGTATTACATTACGGTCAAATTCTTGTTCATATGATGTATTTATTAGCAATTTTACAGCTGTCCTTCATGCTCCCCCAACACTTAGTTCTGCCCCTGTCCCTTATGGACTGAATTACAAATGGCACCCTATTCCCTCTTTAGTGCACTACTTTTGATCAGGGCCCATACAACTCTGGTAAAAAGTAGTGCACTACATAAGAATAGGGTGCCATTTCGGAAACATCCATTGACTTTGATTTGTCCCACACACCAACAGAACACAATGATTTGAAAATAATTAGTTTTTGAAAATATCATTTCATCTTCTTGTGGTGTGGCTGTGGCCATGTCGTAACAGAATATAGTCTCATGGATGGGATAAAGAGTTTATCCATATCTATTTAATCTATTATGGTCTGTATTATATTTATAATCCAAATCAGTTAGGCCTACTGATGCTCTTCCAACCGACACTCTGGGATGCCTGAGTTTCAAACCAAAACAAAGAACCCATACATTGGATTGTGGAGTAACGGTCCCTGTCTAGAGTGGGCCGTACATAGTAGTTGTATAACAGCCTACGAGCCCAGGGTCATATTCATTAGTGCACACCGTAGCAAAACGTTTTGCAAAAGGAAAAGGAACATTTATGTTTCTTAGTCCCTCCCTGTTTCAGTCCGTTTTCTTCAGTTAGGTGCCGATTGCATATGACTCAGCTCACTCCTTACTTTGCCGCATAAGTTCATCTGCAGAAAGAAAGTCACAATCTGGCCTGCTGCCAAGATGCATCGGTTTGAATATACATTCCCTGTTCTTTTCGTGGAGAGCAGTGCTGTATGTCACCATTCAGTGTACTCAAAGATCCTTGCACAGCCCCTTTTCAAATTTTCCTGTCTTTTGAGTACTGTAAATAAAGCACTATTTGAACTGCATTTTTATCCCGAGAGGCACAGCGGTCTAAGGCATCTCAGTGCTTGAGGCGTCACTACAGACCCCCTGGTTCGATTCCAGGCTGTATCACAACCGGCCGTGATTGGGAGTCCCATAGGGCGGCGCACAATTGGCCCAGCGTCGTCCGGTTTTGGCCGGTGTAGGCCGTCATTGTAAATAAGAATTTGTTCTTAACTGACTTGCCTAGTTAAATAAAAATAAAAATAAATTGCTTTACAATTTGCAATGCTTGTAAATGAGGAAGCTTGTTGATATGCTATCTCCTCTAACATTTTTCTCCTTTCCGGTACGAATCAAAAGAAGCAAAGACAAATAGGTTAAACAGTAGAGGATAATACTTCTAAGCACCCTTTTCTTTTTATAATATCACCTCCTTCCATGTGGCTATCCTTAGAACCACTGACAAAGGGAATGTCATTTTGAATAGGCCATTGAAATTCATTTAAAATCTAATACACGCCAAATTCCACTGTGTGCACACAACAAGACAAACATTGTTATTACCATTATGGGTCTCCCCCTGCTCACCGTTCTTTAGGTTGCCCAGGTTACCCTGTCAGAGTGAGTGGCTCAACCGCTCCCCAGATGCATCAGCACTCAGGGTGACTCCCAAATGGCACCCTATTCCCTATATAGTGCACTTCTTTATATAGGTAATCTAGTGCAATTTGGGACTCAAGCAGTGTTAGTGGAAGTCGATCTGGTGCTGTGGCTCACTGCATAATTAGCACAGGAAGCTGAGTGTGCTACAGGGGTTAATTGTGATGAATGCAAGGCTCAGGCTTTTATGGGTTTTAGTCCCTAAATGAAGTGAACTCTTTCTCCAACCACACCAAGGTTACATCCCAAATGGCACCCTATTCCCTTTATAGGGCACTACTTTTGACCAGAGCCCTATGGGCACTGTTCAAAAGTAGGGCATTATAAAGGGAATAGGGTGCCGTTTGAAGGGAATAGGGTGCCGTTTGGGACGCCACCAAATGTGCTATCCAGAATCCAGACTAACCAAGGTCCTAAATTAGGTTCCTTCCTCAATGCGTGTTTGTCTGGATTACTAGACTGTGTTTAATTCACAATCTTAGTCTGTGTTTAATAGCATAATCTCTTCCGGTTAAGATGTCTATGCTTGTCAGACACATCTAAGACATATCTAATATGGCTCAGTTGAAAAATGCCCCCTTGGTCTTCCTCTGAACTCTGTCATTGGCTGAATCCCAAATAATATCGCAGTCATTAAAGAGAAGTTGACCTGAGGAATGACCATTAGAACTGTTCTAAGGTAGTATGATGTCAAGACTATGTATAGGTATTTTTTCTCTCCATCAAATCAATGTGTTGTTGTTGTGACACAGGATATAAGGACATGGAGTGATTGTATTTAGATTGCTTTAGAAGTCTTTCAAAGTCAGGAGGTAATATATAAAGAGAGAGGACAGATCATTAACAAGGGTTTTAGAGGTAGATGGAAAACAAAACAAATCACTTATTGTGCTGACTTTTATTAGGAAGTAGGAACTGATTCGACTTGAATGGTTATTTATCAGAAGGGACTTACAGTTAATAATGTACATATATTCAGCATACTGTATGTGGCCCATGGTGGGAAATGAACTTACAAACCCTTGATATTGCCAACCTATCTTCCTTTCTTCCCTTCGTCACTTGTGTTTGGTTCAAATTAGGTTTTGTTAAGAATTGATTCGGCTTTAATGGTTATATGCACATATTCAGCATGAGGTACAGTGGGGAAAAAAAGTATTTAGTCAGCCACCAATTGTGCAAGTTCTCCCACTTAAAAAGATGAGAGAGGCCTGTAATTTTCATCATAGGTACACGTCAACTATGACAGACAAATTGAGAATTTTTTTCTCCAGAAAATCACATTGTAGGATTTTTAATGAATTTATTTGCAAATTATGGTGGAAAATAAGTATTTGGTCACCTACAAACAAGCAAGATTTCTGGCTCTCACAGACCTGTAACTTCTTCTTTAAGAGGCTCCTCTGTCCTCCACTCGTTACCTGTATTAATGGCACCTGTTTGAACTTGTTATCAGTATAAAAGACACCTGTCCACAACCTCAAACAGTCACACTCCAAACTCCACTATGGCCAAGACCAAAGAGCTGTCAAAGGACACCAGAAACAAAATTGTAGACCTGCACCAGACTGGGAAGACTAAATCTGCAATAGGTAAGCAGCTTGGTTTGAAGAAATCAACTGTGGGAGCAATTATTAGGAAATGGAGACATACAAGACCACTGATAATCTCCCTCGATCTGGGGCTCCACGCAAGATCTCACCCCGTGGGGTCAAAATGATCACAAGAACGGTGAGCAAAAATCCCAGAACCACACGGGGGGACCTAGTGAATGACCTGCAGAGAGCTGGGACCAAAGTAACAAAGCCTACCATCAGTAACACACTACGCCGCCAGGGACTCAAATCCTGCAGTGCCAGACGTGTCCCCCTGCTTAAGCCAGTACATGTCCAGGCCCGTCTGAAGTTTGCTAGAGTGCATTTGGATGATCCAGAAGAGGATTGGGAGAATGTCATATGGTCAGATGAAACCAAAATATAACTTTTTGGTAAAAACTCAACTCGTCGTGTTTGGAGGACAAAGAATGCTGAGTTGCATCCAAAGAACACCATACCTACTGTGAAGCATGGGGGCGGAAACATCATGCTTTGGGGCTGTTTTTCTGCAAAGGGACCAGGACGACTGATCCGTGTAAAGGAAAGAATGAATGGGGCCATGTATCGTGACATTTTGAGTGAAAACCTCCTTCCATCAGCAAGGGCATTGAAGATGAAACGTGGCTGGGTCTTTCAGCATGACAGTTAGAGCTGCCCCGGTCAACTGTAAGTGCTGTTATTGTGAAGTGGAAATGTCTAGGAGCAACAACGCAAAATGGTAGGCTACACAAGTTCACAGAATGGGACCGCAGAGTGCTGAAGCGCGTAAAAATCGCCTGTCCTCGGTTTCAACACACTACCGAGTTCCAAACTTCCTCTGGAAGCAACGTCAGCACAAGAGCTTCATGAAATGGGTTTCCATGGCCGAGCAGCCATACAAAAGCCTAAGATCACCATGTGCAATGCCAAGCGTCGGCTGGAGTGGTGTAAACCTCGCTGCCATTGGACTCCGGAGCAGTGGAAACGCGTTCTCTGGAGTGATGAATCACGCTTCACCATCTGGCAGTCCGACGGATGAATCTGGGTTTGGCGGATGCCAGGAGAACGCTACCTGCCCCAATGCATAGTGCCAACTGTAAAGTTTGGTGGAGGAAGAATAATGGTCTAGGGGAGTTTTAATGGCTCGGGCTAGGCCTCTTAGTTCCAGTGAAGGGAAATCTTAACTCTACATCATACAATGACATTCTAGGGGAAGGCGCTTTCCTGTTTCAGCATGACAATGCCCCTGTGCACAAAGCGAGGTCCATACAGAAATGGTTTGTTGATATCAGTGTGGAAGAACTTGACTGGCCTGCACAGAGCCCTGACCTCAACCCTATCGAACACCTTTGAATTGGAACGCCGACTGCGAGCCAGGTCTAATCGCCCAACATCAGTGCCCGAACGAACTAATGCTCTTGTGGCTGAATGGATCAAGTCCCCACAGCAATGTTCCAACATCTAGTGGAAAGCCTTCCCAGAAGAGTGGATGTTGTTATAGCAGCAAAGGGGGGACCAACTCCATATTAATGCTCATAATTTTGGAATGAGATGTTCGACGAGCAGGTGTCCACATTCTTTTGGTCATGTAGTGTACATTATCTGTGGGTTGGGCGTCTCAGGCTCTGCACACTACTGGACTGCATCCTACCTGGCAGGTCACTCTTACCAGGTGGTGTGGAGAGGATCTGTGTCTCAGACCCAGTGCCAGGATAAAGTGACTAAGGGGGCACTTTAAAATGTCAGCATTCAAAAGAAAAAGCCTCTCATCAGACAAAACCTGTCTTAACCAATAAAGCACAGGTGGGGTCTACCAGGCTCAGATACATCATCCCCTTGAGTTACCGAAAAGTGAACTACAGTAACTAGAACATCCCCAAACGGGCACTTAAATACATTTGGCCACACCTATACTTGGCGCGAAGGCCAGGTATATCGATGCACGCTAAAGCGCGCATGTTCAAACAACATTAAACATGATGGAGAAACCGGACACATGCTCTCCAAACAAAGACAACTAAGAAATTGACACTAAACTGGTAAATGAAATTAAATAAACCAAAAGTTCTTTATCACAGGTGTTGAGCAGTTTGTGAGCTCTCCGAACAACGTTTCCACTTGGAGAATGAGAATGGTATGAATGTATATTATATTTCATGAATTATCAAAATTTCCATAACCAAACATTGTAAATTAATGTGAGAATATGTTGGGATTAACAGTAACTTCACTGATGAATATATATTTCACGGGGCATTGATAAACACTGACAAACAATTGACACAATGAAACAAATAGTGCGCACGAATTGGTGGGAGTCAGTGGAGAGAGATGTGCCTATAGCGCATCTTCGCCAGGCACCCCTCCCACTGATTCTGGTCTCTACATTCTAAATGATGTTCGAGACACCTTCCTCACACATAAGCAGTAACCTCAAACTATTGTCAAGACGTAGCAGTGGTCATTTTCTCTTCAACTGAACTCATTACTGTTCAGTACTTCTAATCACCCCCATTAAACGCACACACTACCCAAACTAAGCAAGGCAGAATGGCACATTCCAAACGAGCACTGGTACATGATACATATTGACCAAAATGTTATGTCCATTTGGTGAATGTAGATTGACAGAGTAAAGAAAGGAACATCATAGCAGTTGCCCCGAGGCAGATGAACAGTTTGTCCAGGCCCTAAACACTGTCCACTAACCTTTTGATGATGCGGGGGCACAAACTTCTCCGCATGGGCCTTCGTTGAAGCAGGTAAGGGAGCATTCTCTCCTGAACAATGCACAGTGGAAACTGAGGTTTTCTCCAGACCCCCCAGCAGTGATACAACTTCCGTGCCACACCCAGGAACATTTTGCGGTGCGGTCATTTTCTTTCCAAGCCCGGAGAAAGGGTCAGAGCACACCCTCTCCTCTCCAGGCTCCGGAGAGAGCTTGGTCATAATCAATTCAGTGTCAGTCAATGTCGGGATAAAAACCTCACACACCCCATAATAGGGCAGACACTCCTACAGAGTGCCCCCCATAGGAACAGCAGAGGAGCAGGAAGGAGACAGTTCGGCCTCCAACACAACCTCCTCACCAGGGTCTGACTGGTAAACTTGACCCCGCCCATAGAAATCTAAATACAATATTACAGAGGGAGGCATATCACGTTATTCACTTAGCCTCCCACAGAGATGAGAAGTGTTTTTTCTCGCTTTTTATGGAAACCCAAAGGATTGATACCGCACCAGTGGCATTCCATAGCCCCCCCTACACACACCGCGGCGTGCTCTGTCCATGGTGCTGACACAGCACAGTGGAGATATAGATTTGTTTTGCGCCAACCTTTTTTGCTATTTTTATCAAGAACATAAAATTGAAGGGGCCCAAGTTTGAACTGAGGGGGCTTAGCCCTCCTAGAGTGCAAATAACCTTGTCTTGACCCTGGACAACACCCTGTCATTCTCTGCAAACATCAAAGCAGTAACTCACTCCTGCAGGTTCATGCTCTACAACACCTGTAGAGTATGAACTTTCCTCACAGTGCAGGTCCTAATTCAGGCACTTGTCATCTCCTGTCTAGACTACTGCAACTCTCTGTTGGCTGGGCTCCCCGCTTGTGCCATCAACCCCCTGCAACTCATCCAGAATGCAGCAGCCCACCTGGTGTTCAACCTTCTTAAGTTCTCACACTCTACTGGCTTCCAGTCGATGCTCTCATCATCTTCAAGACCCTGGTGCTTGCTTACGGGCAGCAAGGGAACTGCCCCTCCTTACCTTCAGGCTCATACCCTACATCCCAACCCGAGCACTCTGTTCCACCACCTCTGGTCTTTTGGCCCTCCCACCCCTACGGGAGGGCAGCTCCCGCTCAGCCCAGTCAAAGCTCTTCTTATCCTTCCTGGCACCCCAATGGTGGAACAAGTTTCCCCCTAAAGTCAGGACAGCGAAGTCCCTGCCCATCTTCCGAAAACATCTGAAACCCTACCTCTTTGAATCAATCAATGCTCAATCAGAAACCCAGCATAATTACCCAAACAGCAAGCAATGCAGATTTAAAAGCACGTTGGCTAGGAAATACTCCCTAGAAAGGCAGGAACCTAGGAAGAAACCTAGAGAGGAACCAGGCTCTGAGGGGTGGCCAGTCCTCTTCTGGCTGTGCCGGGTGGAGATTACAAGAGTACAAGGCCAGATTGTTCTACAAGATGTTCAAACGTTCATAGATGACCAGCAGGGTATCTTAAATAACTCTCACGGCTCCCCCAACACCCCCCTCCCCACCCCATGTTATGTTTTTTCTGTTCATGCATTGTTAATGTGGCCGAAGAGCTCTATTTTCATGTCATCTGACCAAAGCACTGGTTCCAATCCACGTGCCAATGAAGTTTAGCAAACTTCCGGCGTTTACATTTGTTGGATGACATGAAAATAGAGCTCTTTGGCCACGCACACCAATGGTGGGTTTGGCGTCAATGAGAATGCATGAGCAGAAAATAACCCAATACCTACTGTAAAATATGGTGGTGGATTTTTTATGTTATTGGGCTATTTTGCTTCCATTGGTTCTGGGGCCCTTGGGCATCATGAACTCTACCCAGTACCAGGACATTTTAGCCAAAAACCTGGTTGCCTCTGCCAAGTGGCTGAAACTTGGCTGCAAGTGGATCTTCCAGCAAGACAATAACCCCAACCACACATCAAAATCCACAAAAAAAATATTAATTGGCCACAAAATCAACATTTTGCAATGGCCATCTCAGTTTCCGGAATTGAAACCTGGGTTTCAATTATGTCCATAAGCACAGACAAATTATATCAAGGATCTGGAAGGATTCTATATGGAGGAATGGTCTAAGAACCCTCCAATGTGTTCATAAACACATAAAACATTTTAGAAAAAGGATCAGTGTCGTTATCCTTGCAAGGTGACAGGATGTCAATAATTTTGCACAAATATTACACAAAATCTCTTTCTCTGAGCAATTGCATTAGTAGAAAATAATACACTGCTCAAAAAAATAAAGGGAACACTTAAACAACACAATGTAACTCCAAGTCAATCACACTTCTGTGAAATCAAACTGTCCACTTAGGAAGCAACACTGATTGACAATACATTTCACATGCTGTTGTGCAAATGGAATAGAAAACAGGTGGAAATTATAGGCAATTAGCAAGACACCCCCAATAAAGGACTGGTTTTGCAGGTGGTGACCACAGACCACTTCTCAGTTCCTATGCTTCCTGGCTGATGTTTTGGTCACTTTTGAATGCTGGCGGTGCTTTCACTCTAGTGGTAGCATGACACGGAGTCTACAACCCACACAAGTGGCTCAGGTAGTGCAGCTCATCCAGGATGGCACATCAATGCGAGCTGTGGCAAGAAGGTTTGCTGTGTCTGTCAGCGTAGTGTCCAGAGCATGGAGGCGCTACCAGGAGACAGGCCAGTACATCAGGAGACGTGGAGGAGGCCGTAGGAGGGCAACAACCCAGCAGCAGGACTGCTACCTCCGCCTTTGTGCAAGGAGGAGCAGGAGGAGCACTGCCAGAGCCCTGCAAAATGACCTCCAGCAGGCCACAAATGTGCATGTGTCTGCTCAAACGGTCAGAAACAGACTCCATGAGGGTGGTATGAGGGCCCAACATCCACAGGTGGGGGTTGTGCTTACAGCCCAACACCGTGCAGGACGTTTGGCATTTGCCAGAGAACACCAAGATTGGCAAATTCGCCACTGGCGCCCTGTGCTCTTCACAGATGAAAGCAGGTTCACACTGAGCACATGTGACAGACGTGACATAGTCTGGAGATGCCGTGGAGAACGTTCTGCTGCCTGCAACATCCTCCAGTATGACCGGTTTGGCGGTGGGTCAGTCATGGTGTGGGTTGGCATTTTTTTGGGGGGCCGCACAGCCCTCCATGTGCTCGCCAGAGGTAGCCTGACTGCCATCAGGTACCGAGATGAGATCCTCAGACCCCTTGTGAGACCATATGCTGGTGCGGTTGGCCCTGGGTTCCTCCTAATGCAAGACAATGCTAGACCTCATGTGGCTGGAGTGTGTCAGCAGTTCCTGCAAGAGGAAGGCATTGATGCTATGGACTGGCCCGCCCGTTCCCCAGACCTGAATCCAATTGAGCACATCTGGGACATCATGTCTCGCTCCATCCACCAACGCCACGTTGCACCACAGACTGTCCAGGAGTTGTAGGGAGGTCATACAGGCATGTGGACGCCACACACACTACTGAGCCTCATTTTGACAGTTGGATCAGCCTGTAGTGTGGTTTTCCACTTTAATTTTGAGGGTGACTCCAACTCCAGACCTCCATGGGTTGATAAATTTGATTTCCATTGATCATTTTTGTGTGATTTTGTTGTCAGCACATTCAACTATGTAAAGAAAAAAGTATTTAATAAGATTATTTCATTCATTCAGATCTAGGATGTGTTATTTTAGTGTTCCCTTTATTTTTTTGAGCAGTCTATAATTTCCCAATTTTTTGGAGCATACAATATAGCTCAGTATTTGAATTATTAATTAATTTCGAACACCACTGTACAGTTGAAGTCAGAAGTTTACATACACTTAGGTTGGAGTCATTAAAACTCATTTTTCAACCACTCCACACATTTCTTGTTAACAAATATAGTTTTGGCAAGTCGGTTAGGACATCTACTTTGTGCATGACACAAGTAATTTTTCCAACAATTGTTTACAGACAGATTATTTTACTTATAATTCACTGTATCACAATTCCAGTGGGTCAGAAGATGACATGCACTAAGTTGACTTTGCCTTTAAACAGCTTGAAAAATTCCAGAAAATGATGTCATGGCTTTAGAAGCTTCTGATAGGCTAATTTACATAATTTGAGTCAGTTGGAGGTGTACCTGTGTATGTATTTCAAGGCCTACCTTCAAACTCAGTGCCTCTTTGCTTGACATCATGGGAAAATCAAAAGAAATCAGCCAAGACCTTTGAAAAAAAATGGTAGACCTCCACAAGTCTGGTTCATCCTTGGGAGCAATTTCCAAACACCTGAAGGTACCACATTTATATGTACAAACAATAGTACACAAGTATAAACACCATGGGACCACGCAGCCATCATACCGCTCAGGAAGGAGACGGGTTCTGTCTCCTAGAGATTAACGTACTTTGGTGGGACATCAATCCAAGAACAACAGCAAAGGACCTTGTGAAGATGCTGGAGGAAACAGGTACAAAAGTATCTATATCCACAGTAAAACGAGTCCTATATCGCCATAACCTGAAAGGCTGCTCAGCAAGGAAGAAGCCACTGCTCCAAAACCGCCATAAAAAAGCCAGACTACGGTTTGCAACTGCACATGGGGACAAAGATCATAATTTTTTGAGAAATGTCCTCTGGTCTGATGAAACAAAAATAGAACTGTTTGGCCATAATGACCATCGTTATGTTTGGAGGAAAAAGGGGAAGCTTGCAAGCCGAAGAACACCATCCCAACCGTGAAGCACGGGGGTGGCAGCATCATGCTGTGGGGGTGCTTGGCTGCAGGAGGGACTGTTGCACTTCACAAAATAGATGGCATCATGAGGAAGGGAAATTATGTGGATATATTGAAGCAACATCTCAAGACATCAGTCAGGAAGTTAAAGCTTGGTCGCAAATGGGTCTTCCAAATGGACAATGACCATAAGCATACTTCCAAAGTTGTGGTAAATTGGCTTAAGGACAACAAAGTGGCCATCACAAAGCCCTGACCTCAATCCTATTGAACATTTGTGGGCAGATCTGAAAAAGCGTGTGCGAGCAAGGAGGCCTACAAACCTGACTCAGTTACACCAGCTCTGCCAAAATTCTCCCAACTTATTGTGGGACGCTTGTGGAAGGCTACCCGCAGCGTTTGACCCAAGTTAAATCATTTAAAGACAATGCTACCAAATACTAATTGAGTGTATGTAAACTTTTGACCCACTGGGAATGTGATGAAATAAATAAAAGCTGAAATATATCATTCTCTCTACTATTATTCTGACATTTCTGACAAAATAAAGTGGTGATCCTAACTGACCTAAGAGAGGGCATTTTTACTAGGATTAAATGTCTGGAATTGTAAAAAACTGAATTTAAATGTATTTGGCTAAGGTGTATGTAAACCTCCGACTTCAACTGTATGTACTGTATTTGTATGTGTATGTCTATGTGTATGTCTACCGGGGAGAATGGGATATGCAAAATATACATTTCCATTGCTAATTTTGTAAATTGAAAATAAAGTAATCTTCTTTTTCTTCTACCACCGATTTATCAAAACTACAAGCAAAGCAGCTTCAGCAAAGCCATGCTGCTGCATTGAGCGAGTGAGTAACTGCCATCAGCTAGGGGCCATGGCCAACAGTTTTTCATGCCTGTGAACTACGGTGGTCTTCAGGGGGAATGAAGACACAGAAAGACAACCTAGACAGCCAGACATATTTTAATGTTGGTTATGTGATACATACATGTGCTAACAGAATGGAGTTACATGTGATCAAACCAAATTGGGCCTAGTGTCTCAAGCCTGAAATTATGTTGATAACTCATGGAGGCACCTGCTGCTAGGGTGCAGGTGGGGATTCAAGAGAACATTATGTTTTAGTAGTTCAGGTCAAGCCTCAAGCATACATATCAGTCTGTCACGGATTCTTCCGAGGCTGCTCCTCCTCCTTGCTCGGGCAGGCTTTGGCGTTCGTCGTCCCCGGAGTACTAGCTACTGCCGATCGATGTTTTCGGTGTTTGTCTTGTGTTGTCTAGTTAGTACACCTGTTGCATATTAGTGTTGATTGTTTAGCATATAAGTTCCCTTGTTTTACGTTTGGGCTTTGTGTGTTATTGTTCATTGTCTTGTTGATGTTCGGCCTAGCTACTACTTCGGATTACGCATATGGTGTTTTTCACTCCAGTGTTGGAGACGTTTGTTTTGTGCGTAACGCTCAGTAAAGTAGTCAACCTGATTCTCTGTGTCCTGCGTCTGACTTCACTCGCCGCGTACACATCACCTCCTGACAGAATAACACACCACCATGGAGTCAGCAGGACCAGCGGTACCAACGGAGTCTTTAGAGGAGCGCGTCAGCAGCCAAGACGGCATGATCCGAAGATTCGGCACCGCCATGCAGGATGTGATGGACACTTTGAGCCGATGGGAAAGAGGAGGTTTGCCCACACCTCCTCCTACAATACCACCACCATCGGCCAGACCCATCGTTCCATCTCTGGAGTCCAGTGGGATTCGGCTCTGCTCCCGAGGGCTTATGATGGCACCGCAGCCGGGTGTCAGGGTTTCCTGCTTCAAGTAGAACTCTACCTGGCAACCATTCACCCGGCGCCCTCGGGATACGAGAGCGTTTCCGCCCTCATCTCCTGTCTATCCGGCAAGGCATTGGAGTGGGCCAATGCCGAATGGAGGGGAATAGACGCCGCCACCATCAGTTATGCGTCTGTTCCACCTCCGACAGGGGAAGAGGAGCGCGCAAGATTTCGCCCTGGATTTCCGGACTCTGGCTGCCAATGCGGGATGGAATGAGAGGGCCCTCATCGACCACTATAGGTGCAGCCTACGGGAGGACGTTCGCCGAGAGTTGGCATGCAGGGACACCAACTTGAGCTTCGATCAGTTGGTGGACATGTCGATCCCGTCTGGATACCCTGCTGGCTACCCGCGGACATCCGGAGTTGGGGCCGTCCATTCCATCCCCCAGCACCTCCGAGCCGAGCCCTATGGAGCTCGGGGGTGCTGGTGCTAGAGAGAGGAGGAGAGAGACCCGGAGAGAGGCCGTTCCCTGCACCAACTGTGGCCGTAGAGGACACACTGCGGTTCGGTGCTTGGGAGGGTCTCCTGGGAATCGAGGCAGCAGGTCACGCACTGATGAGTCATTCCAGGTGAGTAAGCGCCCAACTCACCCAGAGCTCTCTGTTGTCCACTTGTGTATCCAAGTTGAATTTCCCCAGGTTTCATCTCATTCCCAGCATAAGGCGCTAGTCGATTCAGGCGCAGCTGGGAATTTTATTGATCGCAATTTCTGTTATAAGTTAGGTATTCCCCTCCTACCAGTAGATGTGCCTTTCCCTATCCATGCCCTAGACAGCCGTCCTTTGGGGTCAGGATTAATTAGGGAGGTCACAGCGCCACTTAAGATGAAGACACAGGGGGGTCATGAGGAAATTATACAGTTGTATCTGATTGACTCTCCTGCGTTTCCCGTGGTGCTGGGGCTTCCTTGGTTAATATCTCATGACCCCAACATTTCGTGGCAACAGAGGGCTCTCCGGGAGTGGTCTCATCAGTGTGTCGGGCGGTGTGTAGGTGTTTCCGTAGGGGCGACAACGGTGGAAAGTCCGAACCAAGTGCCCGCACTGCACATTCCTCCTGAGTATAATGATTTGGCACTCGCCTTCAGTAAGAAGAGGGCGACTCAATTACCACCGCATAGACAGGGGGATTGTGCGATAGACCTCCAGGCAGGTGCTGCACTTCCACGTATTCATGTGTATCCTCTGTCTCAAGAGGAGACGGCGGCTATGGAAACATACATCGCCGAATCTCTGGGACAGGGATACATACGGCCCTCCACTTCTCCTGCGTCCTCAAGTTTCTTTTTGAAGAAGAAGGATGGAGGTTTACGCCCGTGTATAGATTACCGTAGTCTCAATCAGATTACTATTAAATAGAGCTATCCTCTCCCTCTGATTGCGAGTATGACGGTGTCATTACACGGAGCGTGATTCTTCACAAAATTGGATCTCAGGAGCGCTTACAACCTGGTGCGCATTAGGGAAGGAGATGAATGGAAAACAGCATTTAGTACCACCTCGGGTCACTATGAGTATCTCGTCATGCCATACGGGTTAATGAATGCTCCTTCAGTCTTCCAATCATTTGTGGACGAGATTTTCCGGGATTTGCATGGGCAGGGTGTAGTGGTGTATATTGACGACATTCTAATATACTCTGCTACACGAGCCGAGCATGTGGCCCTGGTGCGTCGGGTGATGGGTAGGCTGTTGGAGCATGACTTGTATGTGAAGGCTGAGAAATGACTGTTTTTCCAGGAGTCCATCTCCTTCCTGGGACATCGGTTGTCCGCGTCAGGGGTGGAGATAGAGATTGACCGCGTTTCAGCCGTGCGTAATTGGCAGACTCCCACCACGGTTAAGGAGGTGCAGCGGTTTTTGGGTTTTGCCAATTACTACCGGAGGTTTATCCGGGGTTTTGGACAGGTAGCAGCTCCCATCACCTCCCTGTTAAAGGGGGGCCCAGTGCGTTTGCAGTGGTCGGCCGAGGCGGACAGGGCGTTTAGACATCTGAAGGACCTGTTCACCTCGGTTCCGGTGCTGGCACATCCGGACCCCTCTTTGGCATTCCAAGTGGAGGTGGACGCGTCAGAGGCGGGTATTGGGGCTCTACTGTCTCAACGCTCGGGCACACCTCCTAAACTCCGTCCCTGTGCCTTTTACTCTAAGAAGCTCAGCCCGGCGGAACGTAATTACGACGTGGGAGACAGGGAGCTGCTAGCTGTGGTCCAAGCCCTAAAGGTGTGGAGGCATTGGCTTGAGGGGGCTCAACACCCTTTTCTCATTCTGACTGACCATCGTAACCTGGAGTACATCCGGGCAGCTAGGAGACTGAACCCTCGTCAGGCTAGGTGGGCCATGTTTCTGGCTCGGTTTGTCTTTAAGCTCACCTATATACCAGGGTCACAGAACGTTAAGGCAGACGCCCTGTCCCGGCGATATGACACAGAGGAGAGGTCCATTGAGCCCACTCCCATACTTCCGGAGTCTTGTCTGGTGGCACCGGTGGTGTGGGAGGTCGATGCGGAGATCGAGCGGGCGTTACGTACCGACCCTACTCCTCCAGAGTGTCCGGAGGGGCGGAAGTACGTGCCGCTCGAGATCCGTGATCGACTGATTTATTGGGCTCACACGTCACCCTCCTCTGGTCATCCTGGTATTGGCCGGACAATGCACTGCCTTAGTGAAAAGTACTGGTGGCCAACATTGGCAAAGGACGTGAGGGTTTATGTCTCCTCCTGCTCGGTGTGCGCTCAGTGTAAGGCACCTAGGCACCTGCCCAGGGGGAAGTTACAACCCCTACCCGTTCCACAACGGCCGTGGTCTCACCTATCGGTGGACTTTGTCACGGACCTTCCCCCCTCCCAGGGGAATACCACTATTTTGGTCGTTGTGGATCGGTTTTCTAAGGCCTGCCATCTCATTCCAATGCCAGGTCTCCCTACTGCCCTACAAACTGCTGAGGCCCTGTTTACTCACGTCTTCCGGCACTACGGGGTACCTGAGGATATAGTGTCTGATCGGGGTCCCCAGTTCACCTCTAGAGTCTGGAGGGCGTTTATGGAATGCTTGGGGGTCTCGGTTAGCCTTACCTCGGGTTTCCACCCTGAGAGTAATGGGCAGGTGGAGAGAGTAAACCAGGATGTGGGTAGGTTTCTGAGGTCCTATTGCCAGGACCGGCAGGAGGAGTGGTCGGGTTATATCCCCTGGGCAGAGATTTCCCAGAACTCACTTCGCCACTCCTCTACTAATCTGACTCCTTTTCAGTGAGTGTTGGGGTACCAGCCGGTTCTGGCACCCTGGCATCAGAGCCAGATCGAGGCTTCTGCGGTGGATGAATGGTTTCGGCGCTTGGAGGAAACATGGAACGCTGCGCATGTCCATCTGCAGCGGGCTATCCGTAGGCATAAGGCGAGCGCCGATCGCCACCGCAGTGAGGGTCCAGTGTATGGACCTGGAGATCGAGTCTGGCTCTCGACTCGAAACCTACCCCTTCGCCTGCCCTGCCGGAAGCTGGGTCGGTGGTTTGTGGGGCCATTTAAAGTCCTGAGGAGATTGAACGAGGTATGTTACAGGTTACAACTGCCCAATGATTATCGCATTAACCCCTCGTTCCATGTGTCTCTCCTCAGGCCGGTGGTAGCTGGTCCACTCCAGGAGAATGAGATACGAGAGGCTCCTCCGCCCCCACTGGACATCGAGGGGGCTCCGGCGTACTCAGTCCGGTCCATCGTGGATTCGAGACGTCGGATGGGGTGTCTGCAGTATCTCGTGGAGTGGGAGGGGTACGGTCCAGAGGAACGGTGCTGGGTGCCTAGGAGGGACATTTTAGATCCCTCCCTCTTGACGGAGTTCCACCGGAGTCATCCCACTCGCCCTGCTCTGCGTCCTCCTGGCCATCCCCGAGGCCGGGGTCGGCGCACGGCTGGAGCCGTGCGTCAAGGGGGGGGTACTGTCATGGATTCCGCCGAGGCTGCTCCTCCTCCTTGCTCGGGCAGGCTTCGGCGTTCGTCGTCCCCGGAGTACTAGCTACTGCCGATCGATGTTTTCGGTGTTTGTATTGTGTTGTCTAGTTAGTACACCTGTTGCATATTAGTGTTGATTGTTTAGCATATAAGTTCCCTTGTTTTACGGTTGGGCTTTGTGTGTTATTGTTCATTGTCTTGTTGATGTTCGGCCTAGCTACTACTTCGGATTACGCATATGGTGTTTTCCCTCCAGTGTTGGAGACGTTTGTTTTGTGCGTAACGCTCAGTAAAGTAGTCAACCTGATTCTCTGTGTCCTGCGTCTGACTTCACTCGCCGCGTACACATCACCTCCTGACACAGTCAGATTTGGGTCCAATTTTGAAAGAGAAAAAAGGAGCTCAACTCCAGTCCCTCATGTGCTCCAGGAGGAGTTAGGATGTTGTCCCAAATGACACACTATTCTCTATATAGTGCACTACTTTGGACCAGACACAATAGGAAATAGGGTGCCATTTGGGACGCAGCCTAAAGCTCGCTGTCCTTACAACGAGCTATTCAAAAGAAGGGGCATTTAATATCCAAAACCAAAGTAAAGCCCCATTGTTATGTCGAGTTCTTAATTAAGAGACTGGGTAATCCAGCAATTCACATCTGACTGAGCTGGCTGGCTGGTTAGACATTGTCTGCATCCCAAATGGCACCCTATTAACGTATTCACTGTACCCGTCATGTACGGTTTACCATAAGCCTTATTTTTACTTAGTTGGCCAATTTTAAAGACTAGAGCACGCCAAACAAATCCCCAATACCAAAGGCTCTTAATAGAGACACCACACTTTCCTCATCCGCTAAGTATCAACTTCATCCCAGTTAATTGCTGTGCATTTAAAACAATTTGGGCCCGTGGTGACAGAGCCTAGCTCCCTGATGAAAAGCTAATGACAGCTGAAAACTAAGACCTGCATTTATATGCCGCTGCCTTTTGATAAGGCTCCCCATCACCACTCCACTTAGTACCCTGTTCCCTATGGGCCCTGGTCAAAAGTAGTGCACTACTGTATATAGGGAATAGGGTGTCATTTGGGATGCACTCTTAGACATAGGAACCAGATTGACATACTTCTCAGGCGTTTTTCTTTTCTTTTTGTCGTTCTGACATGGTGGTAATTGCAGAGGGAAATGTTAGCTAGGCTAATGGACAGATGAGTCAGACCTGAGTCAGACTCAAACACAAAGGCCTAAACGAATAAAATGTAACCACAGGACATACGTACAGGGAACTGTACTAGGCCTGGACACAAATCTTTACTGGTAGAAAGACAACACATGCTCTCATTCAGTTGCTTTGTAAGGCCATTTTACTCATTTTCTTTCTAAGCATTACTCAGATGACAGACCAAGCATTGCAATGCTACAATGATTGAATCCTTTGGATATGGAACACTAGTGCTGAATGTTTTGATAGAGAAAAGCAGATATCATTTTAATACCCTCAGAGATTGTGCTGAGGTAAATCTTATTGCTGAGTGTAAGATATTGGGATATTACAGTGGCATGCACCGACACTGTGCCATGCAGAGGAGAGGAGGGGTGGGGAGGGTAGGAGATGAGAGGAGAACGTTAGGGTTCAGGACAAGTCTTTAACTTTATTAACATGACATGGCTGTACCTCACGACGCTGCAGAAATTGTAAATCAATGACTGTGTATCACGTCTAACCTCGTCCTGGCGGCAGACAGCCCAGACTACACCCCCATTAAATCCCATTGTAGATGTGTTAAAATGGCGGCCTAATGCAATGTCATGAGTTGTGGGGAAATTTAATAGGCTAGAGGATTCATCGGATTCCGTTTGGTGCACTTACACGTTACATAGACCGACGTTGTCCATAAAATCATATTGTAAAGGCTTGCACACATCGCACCGAATGTGGATCTAGCGTTCGTCTGCCGGTTGTTCAGCGCACTGTGTTTTAGAGACCACTCAGTGCAAGGTGAATGTATTCCTTCCTCCAGTAAAACTTGCTTTTATTACCTTCAAGCGCGTTCAAATTCTTTAAAAGTGCGTCTTTCCTTCCTCCCTTCCCTGAAGTATTATAATTGGACAGGTGAAAGCTATGGCGGAGCTCTTGTGTTTACCTGTCCAATCATGTCTAGGAAGGAAGGATGCACTTTCCATGAATTCTCACGGGCCCATGTAGCTTAAAATGAGGATGTGCTGCTAAACTTGCTGAGTGGGAGCATACTATCTCCATCCTGAGATATCCTGAGGATGGGGTCAATTTCAGAGGATGTGTTAGGAACAATTCTAGATGGGTGTTAAAAGGACACTGGGCTGCAGTGATTGACACTCCTGGGCTGAGTCCCACGTGCAACCTATTCCCTTTATAGTGCACTACTTTTGACCAGGGCCTATAGGGCCTCGTCAAGAGTAGTGCACTATAAAGGGAATAGGGTGCCATTTGGGATGAAGCCTTGTCCAATGCCATGCACACAGATGGCCGCTGTGCTATTCTGTTACAAGGCTGCAACTCGGCTTGTCATAAGGAACACATGTAAGATATGTGTATTTCTATTTATAGTGGGGTCCATAATTATTGACACCATTGATAAAGATTAGCAAAAAATACTGTCTAAAATAAATAATACAAATGCTGAGCTATATTGTATGCAACAAAATTATATCATTTTCTACTAATACAGTTGCTCAGAGAAAGAGATTTTGTGTAATAAAACAATCTAAAAAAGATAATCTTGTACCCCTCCCCTTGCGAGGATAACGACACTGATAAAATGTTCTAAAATGTTATATGAGAATGGAGAACACATTGGGAGGGATCTTAGACCATTCCTCCATACAGAATCTTTCCAGATACTTGATTGATCTACTTCGTCTGTGTGTATGGACTGCCCTCTTCAATTTCAATTTCAAACCGCAGGTTTTCAATGGGGTTCAAGTCTAGAGATTAAGATAGCCATCGCAAAATGTTGATTTTGTGGTCAATTAACCATTTCTTTGTTGAATTTGTTTAGTGATTGGGGTTATTGTCTTGATGGAAGATCCACTTGTGGCCTTGTGTCAGCCTCCAGGCAGAAGCAACCACCCACTGGGCACAGATGTCAATTCAACGTCTGTTCCACGTTGGTTCAACTTAATTTCATTGAAATTAATTGGATACAACGTTGATTCAACCATTTAGTGCCCAGTGGGCAGGTTTTTGGCTAAAATGTCCTGGTACTTGGTAAAGTTCATGATGCTGTTGACCTTAACAAGGGCCTCAGGACCAGTGGAAGCAAAATAAACCCATAACATCAAAGATCCACCACCATATTTTACAGTTGGTATGAGGTACTTTTTTACATATGCTTCTGTTTTCCAACGCCAAACCCACCACTCATGTCAACTGACCATAGCACCGTTCCAAACCAAGTGCCAATGCCATTTATCAAACTCCAGGCGTTTACATTTGTTGGATGACATGAAAATAGAGCTCTTTGGTCATAGGATCACCCTTACTTTTATCCCCTGTCCCCAGGGCTCTAAATTAAAAAAATTCATTAGTAGCACTGGTGCTCCCAAATTATACAAATTCAATTAAATTGTATTTGTCACATGCGCCGAATACAACAGGTGTAGACCTTACCATGAAATGCTTACTTACAAGCCCTTAACCAACATTGCAGTTCAATAAATAGAGTTAAGAAAATATTTACTAAATAATCTAAAGTAAAAAATAAAATAAAAAGTAACACAATAAAATAACGAATAATAACGAGGCTACATACAGGGGGTACCGGTACCGAGTCAATGTGCGGGGGTGCAGGTTAGTCGAGGTAATTTGTACATGTAGGTAGAGGTAAAGTGACTATGCATAGATAATAAGGGGGGGATGTCAATGTAAATAGTCCGGGTGGCCATTTGATTAATTGTTCAGCAGTCTTATGGCTTGGGGGTAGAAGCTGTTAAGGAGCCTTGTGGACCTGGACTTGGCGCTCCAGTATCGCTTGCCGTGTGGTAGCAGAGAGAACAGTCTATGACTTGGGTGACTGGAGTCTTTGACAATTTTTTGGGCCTTCCTCTGACACCGCCTAGTACATAGGTCCTGGATGGCAGGAAGCTTGGCCCCAGTGATGTACTGGGCCGTACGCATTACCCTCTGTAGCGCCTTGCAGTCGGATGCCGAGCAGTTGCCATACCAGGCGGTGATGCAACCGGTCGGGATGCTCTCGATGGTGCAGCTGTTTAACTTTTTGAGGATCTTGGGACTCATGCCAAATCTTTTCAGTCTCCTGAGGGGGAAAAGTTGTTGTCGTGCCCTCTTCACGACTGTCTTGGTGTGCTTGGACCATGATAGTTTGTTGGTGATGTGGACACCAAGGAACTTGAAACTCTCAACCTGCTCCACTACAGCCCCGTCAATGAGAATGGGGGCGTGCTCTGTCCTCTTCTTTTTCCTGTAGTCCACAATCATCTCCTTTGTCTTGATCACGTTGAGGGAGAGGTTGTTGTCCTGGCACCACACGGCCAGGTCTCTGACCTCCTCCCTATAGGCTGTCTCATCGTTGTCGGTGATCAGACCTACCACTGTTGTGTTGTCAGCAAACTTAATGATGGTGTTGGAGTCGTGCTTGGCCATGCAGTCGTGGTGGGTGAACAGGTAGTACAGGAACGGACTAAGCACGCACTCCTGAGTGTCCACCGTGTTGAGGATCAGCGTGGCAGATGTGTTGTTGCCTACTCTTACCACCTGGGGTCGGCCCGTCAGGAAGTCCAGGATCCAGTTGCAGAGGGAGGTGTTTAGTCCCAGGGTCCTTAGCTTAGTGATGAGCTTTGCAGGGACTATGGTGTTGAACGCTGAGCTGTAGTCAATGAACAGCATTCTCACATAGGTGTTCCTTTTGACCAGGTGGGAAATGGCAGTGTGGAGTGCAATAGAGATTGTGTCATCTGTGGATCTTTTGGGCCGGTATGCAAATTGGAGTGGGTCTAGGGTTTCCGGAATGATGGTGTTGATGGTGTTGATGTGAGCCATTTGCAAAGTAGCATCCAGGATTTACATTACTATGTTACGTCTAGTCTATGAGACCAGGCTGCTGAACAAGGTGTAAACAAATAGCACAAATAGTTTTCTGAATGGCCCGTAACATGATTTATGAATGTAAAATGCGGCCTGTCAATCCGCCATAGGAAGAAAAAAACGTTGAGTAGGTAATATGGGTCATATCTTTTCAACTGTTTGGGCTAGAAACAAGCCACTGTAGTAATGGTAAAAAAATTATGCTAACAAATATGCGCTCGCTTTTTTCTCTAGGGCACTCAGAAACAAAGGTAGAGCGAAACCTAATCATTACAACAATTATTATCAAAGTTATTTTTTTTCTAGGACCACTGGTGCTCCCAAATAAAAATTCCAGGTAGCACAGTTCATGTTTTCTGTCATATTCTCACAGACATCTCCCCATTGTAATTGTAACAGACCTTGCCAGATCAAATCATGCTTTATTTGATTTGATCAAATCTGATCCAAAATGGCACCAGGGCTGCTGTTGGCCATGTCCATTTGTAGTGTTGGCAGTAACAATATTGATATGATAGCCTGTGCAGCACCAGTGGGGTCGCACTGGTTTTCTGAGGACTCTTCCTGTTGAGTTTGGCCTCCCCTGCACTGCTGCATTATAGCAGTCACGCTCCCCTATCCACCCCACCCCCCACACACACATACACAACCACCACCACTACCCCCCTGTTCCAGGCAGAAAAACAGATAAGCCAGGCTGTCTGTTACTTCCTGCTGATTGTGAGTGCAGATAAGACAGACAGAGCTGCCCTGAAAGCACTGAGCAGAGCACTAAGATGTTAGGCCCTTTATGGAACTGATCCATTTGTGGATTAGCTGTCTTTCATTGTGTCTAAACATGTAGAAAACTTATCATGTGGATGTCGATTAAGGCAGCCCTCCGCACCTCTCTGATTCAGAGGGGTTGGGTTAAATGTGGAAGACACATTTCAGTTGAATGCATTCAGTTGTACAACTGACTAGGTATCCCACTTTCCCTTTCATGTTGTTGATTGGCACTGTCCTTTTTTTAACTGTGATCCCAAAAAGGAAGAATCTAACCATACTATTTACTTTAGGGTTAGATAGTGTAATTATTAAATATAGAGGCATTGCAGACAGTGGAGAGCTGGGCTCACAGTAACCTGGTTCGTGTCCCAGATGGCAACCTATTCCCTATATAGTGCACTACTTTTGACAGGAGCTCTATGGGTCCTGGTCAAAAGTAGTGCACTATTAGAGGAATAAGGTGCTATTTGGGACATAAACCTGGCCTTGAAAGTGTGGTATGACTCAGGCTGCCAGATGAGATACTCCCATGTCTTTGGAGGGAAGAACATTTGATCTCATGCCCTCCGGGCACACCACAAAAGAGCACTTTAAAAACAGGAAAGCACTTCCTCCTCCTCTCCCTTTTTTCACCCACATCCCAAATCAGAAGCTTAATTTTTGTTTTGATGTGCACTGTCGAGTGTGAACACTGCTTTCAGAACACGTGTGTCTCTGAGAATGCTTGAAATTCACTGCAGGGAGGAAAGTGGTGGTTCTTTTATTTATTTATTTTTTTTGTCATTTAGCAGACGCTCTTATCCAGAGCGACTTACATGAGCAATTAGGGTTAAGTGCCTTGCTCAAGGGCACAGCGACAGATTTTTCACCTAGTTGGCTCGGGGATTAGAACCAGCGACCTTTCGGTTACTGGCACAACGCTCTTCACCACTAAGCTACCTGCCGCCGGTTCTCTAGTATAGAATGTTTGTCAATAGACAATATTTCAGTTTGTTGAAAACAAGACAGGTGTCTGCTTTTCACTCTAAGGGTTAGATGTAAACATCTATCAAAAACGCTGCTCTCTCCTGTCTTTTCGAAGCTCAATCGATTTTTTAGACATCTATTGCTGTGTTTACCTCATCGTCCAAGTTTACACAAAATGATAGGTGAATCAACATTTTTTGCATACGTTTTACCAAGGTAAACATTTCAGACATTAACATTCTCTCTCAAGTTATGCCTTTGTCCTCCAAACACGACGAGTTGAGTTTTTACCAAAAAGTTATATTTTGGTTCCATCTGACCATACGGAAATATCACATTTACGTAAGTATTCAGACACTTTACTCAGTACTTTGTTGAAGCACCTTTGCCAGCTATTACAGCCTCGAGTCTTCTTGGGTATGACACTACAAGCTTGGCACACCTGTATTTGGGGAGTTTCTCCCATTCTTCTCTGCAGATCCTCTCAAGCTCTGTCAGGTGGGATGGGGAGTGTCACTGCACAGCTATTTTCAGGTCTCTCCAGAGATGTTCAATCGGTTTCAATGTCTGGACAGTGGCTGGGCCACTCAAGGATGCCAGCCAGTGTTCTCACTATCGCCCCCTATTTTTGATAAACACAGATATTAACCTCTTAAGTATCGGACCCTTTTTTTCATTTTCGCCTAAAATTTCATTCCCAAATCTAACTGCCTGTAGCTCAGGAACTGAAGCAAGGATATGCATATTCTTGATACCATTTGTAAGGAAATACTTTGAAGTTTGTGGAAATGTGAAACTAATGTAGGATAATATAACACATTAGATCTGGTAAAGATATTACAAACAAAATAACATGCGTTTTCAAATTATTATTTTTTCGTCATCTTTGAAATGCGTTAGAGAAAGGCAATATAGGAGTTTAGGCACAATTTAGATGTTGGCCACTAGATGGCAGCAGTGTGTGTGCAAAGTTTCAGATTGATCCAGTGAAGCATTGTAATACTGGACTATTTTGTATCAAGTCTGCCCAAATGTGCCGAATTGGTCAATTGATACATTTTCAAGTACATAACTATAGAGAACATACAGAAATGATATGGTAACACAACATTTAAGTTTACACACTCCCAGGAATGTCATACATGATGGATGATTAACTTATACACTAACTTTCACATATCTAGATGGCCGGGCAGGGTGGGTGTGGAGCCAGAGACAGCAAGGGTTCAAACTGTAGAATTCCGTAGAGGTTAAACTATTTTCTAATATTATGTTATCCCGTTTCGAAACTTAGTTACCCAAATTGATACATTTAGGACCAAAGCGGGTTTGTTAAAAAAACTAAACCTCAGTCATCTATTACATGCTGTATCTTATACAGTGAGGGAAAAAAGTATTTGATCCCCTGCTGATTTTGTACGTTTGCCCACTGACAAAGACATGATCAGCCTATAATTTTAATGGTAGGTTTATTTGAACATTGAGAGACAGAATAACAACAACAAAAAACCATAAAAATGCATGTAAAATATATATATATATGGATTTGCATTTTAATGAGGGAAATAAGTATTTTACCCCTCTGCAAAACATGACTTAGTACTTGGTGGCAAAACCCTTGTTGGCAATCACAGAGGTCAGACTTTATTGTAGTTGGCCACCAGGTTTGCACACATTTCAGGAGGGATTTTGTCCCACTCCTCTTTGCAGATCTTCTCCAAGTCATTAAGGTTTCGAGGCTGACGTTTGGCAACTCGAACATTCAGCTCCCTCCACAGATTTTCTATGGGATTAAGGTCTGGAGACCAGGACCAGGACCTTAATGTGCTTCTTCTTGAGCCACTCCTTTGTTGCCTTGGCCATGTGTTTTGGGTCATTGTCATGCTGGAATACCCATCCACGACCCATTTTCAATGCCCTGGCTGAGGGATGGAGGTTCTCACCCAAGATTTGACGGTACATGGGCCCGTCCATCGTCCCTTTGATGTGGTGAAGTTGTCCTGTCCCCTTAGCAGAAAAACACCCCCAGAGCATAATGTTTCCACCTCCATGTTTGACGGTGGGGATGGTGTTCTTGGGGTCATAGGCAGCATTCCTCCTCCTCCAAACACGGCGAGTTGAGTTGATGCCAAAGAGCTTGATTTTGGTCTCATCTGACCACAACACTTTCACCCAGTTCTCCTCTGAATCATTCAGATGTTCATTGGCAAACTTCAGACGGGCATGTATATGTGCTTTCTTGAGCAGGGGGACCTTGCGGGCGCTGCAGGGCATTTTGCTCTTGGCCATGGTGGAGAGTTTGGAAACTGATTGATTGATTGCTTCTGTGGACAGGTGTCTTTTATACAGGTAACAAACTGAGATTATGAGCACTCCCTTTAAGAGTGTGCTCCTAATCTCAGCTCGTTACCTATATAAAATACACTTGTAAGCCAGAAATCTTTCTGATTGAGAGGGGGTCAAATACTTATTTCCCTCATTAAAATGCAAATCAATTTATACATTTTTTGTTATGCGTTTTTTTGGATTTTTTAGTTGTTATTCTGTCTCTCACTGTTCAAATAAACCTACCATTAAAATTATAGACTGATCATTTCTTTGTCAGTTGGCAAACGTACAAAATCAGCAGGGGATCAAATACTTTCTCCCTCACTGTAGGCATATAAATATAACAAGTTCAATGCTCAGCAAAAATAGTAATATTGTTACTTGTACCCAAACATGAGGGTTATCCTCGTCATTGTCTTATGCTGAGGGCAGCATCATAGCCATAGCCTAGGCTGCATGAATGTGAATGGATAGCATACCTGACTAATGAGTCATGGGGTTTCATCTGTTATCTTTTTCCCTTGTGTGTTGTGTTTTCTGTGCTTATCAAAGAAGTCTTGAGCTTCCCTGGCAGTGGAAAAGGTGTGTGTTGTGTTCTGGAAGGTCAAAATTAGTTTTTCCGGGTGGATGAAGCCGCATCTCAGGTTTAGCTTGCGTAGATGGGATCTCATCACGTTGTAGGTCTCCCTCTCTTTTAGCAGTCCAGCACTCAGGTCTGGGTAGATGCTGATCCTCTTCCCTGCATAGGTCAGACCCCCAGATTCCACTGCAAGGCGAACAATTCACTGCTTAACTTCAAAGCTGTGGATCCATACAATCACACAGCTGATGGAGCATGATAGACCTGCTAGTTATTTCCCACACCTTAATATGATATTTAATTTTGACAAGTTTTAGGAAATAAGTCCGGTAACTCATAGTAATTTGCAAAAGAAAGCCACGAAAAGGCCTCGCGCTTCAATGCATGCCACCGGAACCAGTCACACTTTATTTTGATAGTCCAGATAGTCCATCTGTAGATGGTCATACTATCAACAAACTATCTGTTAATAAGCAACTGCTTGCTAAGGTTACGGTTAGTACGGTTAGGGTTAGGTTTAGAATAAGGGTTAGGGCAGGGGTCACCAACCGGCCGATCGCGATCGACTGGTCGATCTTCAAGGCATTCCTAGTCGATCACCAAACATTTCTGTAGAAAAGTCAATGATAAAGGCTTGCGCTCCTTTTTTTTTTTTTTTTTCGTGTTGCGCTGTTGGCGGTAGTTGCACTTGATTCAGAAGCCCTGCACACCAGGTAGGCAAAGTATTCCCCTTTTGAACCATTTCATTTGTCTGAAAAAACAAACTCCGCCTACCCGGCGGACCGGGAGATCTGTGGCTAAATCACCATAATAATAATAATAATAATATGCCATTTAACAGACGCTTTTATCCAAAGCGACTTACAGTCATGCGTGCATACATTTTTTTGTGTATGGGTGGTCCCGGGGATCGAACCCACTACCTTGGCGTTACAAGCGCCGTGCTCTACCAGCTGAGCTACAGAGGACCACGCCTACAAGTTTGTCACTAGCCTACGTGATACAGTATTTCATAACTTTTAAATCCATGAACAGAGAGAGACTGTCAAATAATACAGCAAAGAGCTGCTGTTTTTATGAGTGAATTAATGTAAAAAAAAATATTCAGCACTGTCAATACTGTTTTTATTCAACAATATTACAAAACATAAAATGCATTCTCCCTTCTCCCACTCGCACTGCAATGAATGAGTAGCCCTGCATTTTTATTACTATTAGCAGCTCGTTGTGTCTATTTTAAAATTGAGGAATATTTCACTTTCTCTGGTCATAGGAACAACATGAATATGTGCTTGAGGCAGATGCAGATGTGGTGCGACTCAATTTCTAGAGCCCTGACTTTCCAACCTGATTTTACCTAGTTTTTTCCCCGAGTTCCCTTGTCTTGAAAGCACCATGACCATCAAATGCAGGTACCATCAGTCCAGTACACCACATGATCTATTTTGTTATCAAAGCCAGAGTTTTGAAATATAATATGTTCTGAGAAGAACAATATTGGCAGGCCAGGCATAGAGCCAATATGCAGTGATAATGTATTAGGCCTGCCTACTGTACAAACCTCATTCCTACAGAACTGTTTTTATTAGGTTGATGTTACATTTTTTAAGTCATGTTTAAAAAAGAATCTGAGCGGTAGATCACGGCTTGCTTTTTGACTGCGAAAGTGATCTTTACTCAGAAAAGTTTGGTGATCACTAGGTTAGGGTAACGGGTTAAGTTTAGGGTTAGGATATGGGTTAAGGTTAGGGTTAGGGTTAGTAGATAGATAGTTAAAATGTTACTGATAGTCTGTAGGTAGACTGTAGAGCATCTACAGAAGGACTATCCAAATAAAGTGCTACCGTTTTCCCTTCTCATATGTATTTGATTTGTCTTTGCAACACATTAACGAAAAGGGTGTGCATATTGTATTTGTTTTCTAATTGCATCTACTTGGTTCTCCTTTGTCTTTGAAGCCTTTTCTGTTGGCTGGACTTTGGTCTGACAAGCACCTGGGCAACATCACAAATGAACTCTGCAAATATGAACCAAATATTAATTAGAATAAATTGTCCTATGACCCAAGTTTGCAGACATTTATAGTTCTGTTGTGTTGCTTTCCATAGTTATAGCAATGGTGGGAAAAGCTGCGAAAGGGATCTTTGTGTTGGCAAATTGTGACAGCACGGAATGGCTTAAATGCTAATTATATGTACTAGATGTAAAGTCGCACACACGCAAACACATACACACGCTGACTCACTCAGACACACTCGTCACAAACAGCACAGCACAATACAAAGTCATTAAAAACAGAATAACAGGAAGGGAGAGAGAGAAAGGGAGCGTTCTCAAATTGAAGACACATGGAGGTGGAGAGGAGAATTCAACAGCTGTCAGAATTCAGCCTCCATCCGCTAGAGACCGGGTGCTTGTCAGACCAAAACCCAGCCAATAAAAAGGCTTCAAAGCCAAAGGAGAACCAATTTGAAAAAAAATTGCATAGAGGAAAGGGGGAGGAGTTGTTGGTCCCCCGTATCTATGGATTGCAGGATTTTCTCTCTATCTGCTATAATTAAAACAATGGAAAGAGAGATTGGCCTCTCTCTCTCTCTCTCTCTCTCTCTCTCTCTCTCTCTCTCTCTCTCTCTCTCGCTCTCTTTCTCTCTCTCTCTCTCTTTCTCTCTCTCTCTCTCTCGCTCTTTCTCTGTCTCTCTCTTACTATTTATATTTTATTCTCTCTCCTTACCCCTGTCTCTGTCTCTGTCTCTGTCTCTCTCTCTCTCTCTCTCTCTCTCTCTCTCTCTCTGTCTCTGTCTCTCTCTCTCTCGCTCTCTCTCTCTCTCTCTCTCTCTCTC